>NW_024080444.1:4735350-4878955 GCF_014754425.2 Oryx dammah | reverse complement strand
CGTGATTATCTGGGTCATGAAGATCTTTTTGTACAGTTCTTCTGTGTATTCTTGCCACCTCTTCTTAATATCTTCTGCTTCTCTTAGGTCCATGCCATTTCTGTCTTTTATCGAGCCCATCTTTGCATGAAATGTTCCCTTGGTATCTCTAATTTTATTGAAGAACTCTCTAGTCTTTCCCAATCTGTTAGTTTCCTCTATTTCTTTGCATTGATCACTGAAGAAGGCTTTCTTATCTCTTCTTACTATTCTTTGGAACTCTGCATTCAGATGCTTATATCTTTCCTTTTCTCCTTTGTTTTTTTGCCTCTCTTCTTTTCACAGCTATTTGTAAGGCTTCCCCAGACAGCCGTTTTGCTTTTTTGCATTTCTTTTCCATGGGGATGGTCTTAATCTCTGTCTTCTGTACAATGTCACGAACCTCATTCCATAGTTCATCAGGCACTCTCAGATCTAGGCCCTTAAAGCTATTTCTCACTTCTGCTGTATAATCATAAGGGATTTGATTTAGGTCATACCTGAATGGTCTAGCAGTTTTCCATACTTTCTTTAATTTAAGTCTGAATTTGGTAATAAGGAGTTCATGATCTGAGCCACAGTCAGCTCCTGGTCTTGTTTTTGTTGACTGTATAGAGCTTCTCCATCTTTGGCTGCAAAGAATATAATCAGTCTGATTTCGGTGTTGACCATCTGGTGATGTCCATGTGTAGATGCTTCTCTTGTGTTGTTGGAAGAGGGTATTTGCTATGACCAGTGCATTTTCTTGGCAAAACTCGATTAGTCTTTGCCCTGCTTCATTCCTCATTTCAAAGCCAAATTTGCCTGTTACTCCAGGTGTTTCTTGACTTCCTACTTTTGCATTAAAGTCCCCTATAATGAAAAGGACATCTTTTTTAGGTGTTATTTCTAAAAGGTCTTGTGGGTCTTCATAGAACTGTTTCAGCTTCTTCAGCATTACTGGTTGGGCCATAGACTTGGATTATTGTGATATTGAATGGTTTGCCTTGGAAACAAACAGAGATCATTCTGTCATTTTTGAGATTGCATCCAAGTACTGCATTTCAGACTCTTTTGTTGACCATGATGGCTACTCCATTTCTTCTGAGGGATTCCTGCCCGCAGTAGTAGATATAATGGTCATCTGAGTTAAATTCACCCATTCCAGTCCATTTTAGTTTGCTGATTCCTAGAATGTCAACGTTCACTCTTGCCATCTCTTGTTTGACCACTTCCAATTTGCCTTGATGCATGGACCTGACATTCCAGGTTCCTATGCAATATTGCTCTTTACAGCATCGGACCTTGCTTCTATCACCAGTCACATCCACAGCTGGGTATTGTTTTTGCTTGGCTCCATCCCTTCATTCATTCTGGAGTTATTTCTCCACTGGTCTCCAGTAGCATGTTGGGCACCTACTGACCTGGGGAGTTCCTCTTTCAGTACCATATCATTTTGCCTTTTCATACTGTTCATGGGATTCTCAAGGCAAGAATACTGAAGTGTTTTGCCATTCCCTTCTCCAGTGGACCACATTCTGTCAGACCTCTCCACCATGACCTGCCCGTCTTGGGTTGCCTTGCAGGCATGGCTTAGTTTCATTGAGTTAGACAAGGCTGTGGTCCTAGTGTGATTAGATTGACTAGTTTTCTGTGAGTATGGTTTCATTGTGTCTTCCCTCTGATGCCCTCTTGCAACACCTACCACTTTAGTTGGATTTCTCTTACCTTGGGCGTGGGGTATCTCCTCACGGCTGCTCCAGCAAATTGCAGCCACTGCTCCTTACCTTGGATGAAGGGTATCTCCTCACTGCCGCCCTTCCTGACCTTCAACGTGGGATAGCTCCTCTAGGCCCTCCTGCGCCCACGCAGCCACCACTCCTTGGACATGGAGTGGCTCCTCCCAGGCGCCACCCCTGACCTTGGACACGGGGTGGCTCCTCCTGGATGCCCTTGACTTTGGCCACAGGGTAGCTCCTCTCAGCCTTTCCTGCACTGTCACAGCTGGCACTCTTGGCTGCTGTCCCTGACCTCAGACGTGGGGTAACTCCTCTTGGCTGCCACCCTTCAGGCATGGGTTCCTCCCGGTTTCTGCCCCTGACCTTGGATGTGGGGTAGCTCCTCTCGGCCGTGCTTAGTGCGCCAGTCACAGCCTCCCGCACTTAGTGCACTGGTCGCAGCTGCCCATGTTTACTGTGCCAGGATAACAGCTGATCTTTCAATAGAAACTCTTCAGGCAAAAAGGGAATGGCAGGACACACTTTAAGTGATGAGAAAGAAAAACCTACAGCCCAGATTACAGTACCCAGCAAGGATCTCATTCAAATATGAAGGAGAAATCAAAAGCTTTACAGACAAGCAAAAGCTGAGAGAATTCAGCACCACCAAACCCAGCTCTTCAACAAATACCAAAGGATGATGTCTAAACAGGAAACATAGAAAGGGTGTTTAATCTCAAACCCAAAACAACAAAGACGATGGCAACAGGATTAAGTTTATCAATAATAACCTTAAATGTAAATGGGTTGACTGCCCCAACCAAAAGATGAAGACTGGCTGAATGGATACAAAACCAAGACCCCTATATATGCTGTCTACAAGACATCCACCTCAAAACAAGGAACGCATACAGACTGGAAGTGAAGGGCTGGAAAAATACTCATATCAGATAAAATAGACTTTAAAATAAAAGCTGTGAAAACAGACAAGAAGGACACTACATAATGATCAAAGGATAAATCCAAGAAGAAGATATAACAATTATAAAAATATATGCACCCAACATAGGAGCACTGCAATATGTAAGACAAATGATAACAAGTATGAAAGGGAAATTAACAATAACACAATAATAGTGGGAGACTTTAATACCCCACTCACACTTACAGATAGCTCAACTAAACAAAAAATTAACAAGGAAACACAAACTTTAAATGATACAATAGACCAGTTAGACCTAATTGATATCTATAGGGCATTTCACCCCCAAACAGTGAATTTCACCTTTTTCTCAAGTGCACATGGAACGTGTTCCAGGATAGATCACATCCTGGGCCATAAATCTAGCTTTGGTAAATTTAAAAAAAATTGAAATCTTTCCAAGTATCTTTTCTGACCACAATGCAGTAAGATGAGATGTCAGATATAGGAGAAAAACTATTAAAAATTCCAACATATGGAGGCTGAACAACAGCCTGCTGAATAACCAACAAATCACAGAAGAAATAAAAAAAGAAATCAAAATATGCATAGAAATGAATGAAAGTGAAAACACAACAACCCCAAACCTATGGGACACTGTAAAAGCAGCACTAAGGGGAAGGTTCATAGCAATACAGGCTTACCTCAAGAAGGAAAAAAAAAAAAAAAAACTCAAATGAATAACCTAACTCTACACCTACAGCAACTAAAAAAGGAAGAAATGAAGAAACCCAGGGTTAGTAGAAGTAAAGAAATCTTAAAATTTAGGGCAGAAGCTGGGTCTTTGAGAAGATAAATAAAATAGACAAACCATTAGCCAGACTCATCAAGAAACAAAGGGAGAAAAACAAAATCAACAAAATTAGAAATGAAAATGGAGAGATCACAACAGACAACACAGAAATACAAAGGATCATAAGAGACTACTATCAGCAAGGATATGCCAATAAAATGGGCAACTTGGAAGAAAAAAAAAAAAAATTTTTAGCAAAGTATAACTTTCCAAAACTGAACCAAGAAGAAATAGAAAATCTTAACAAACCCATCACAAGCACTGAATATAAAACTGTAATCAGAAATATTCCAGGAAACAAAAGCCCAAGACCAGATGGCTTCACAGCTGAATTCTACCAAAAATTTAGAGAAGAGCTAACACCTATTTTTACACGCTAGCAAAATAATGCACAAAATTCTCCAAGCCAGGCTTCAGCAATACGTGAACCGTGAACTTCCAGATGTTCAAGCTGGTTTTAGAAAAGGCAGAGGAACCAGAGATCAAATTGCCAACATCTGCTGGATCATCAAAAAAGCAAGAGAGTTCCAGAAAAAATCTATTTCTGCTTTATTGACTATGCCAAATCCTTTGACTGTGTGGATCACAATAAACTGTGGAAAATTCTGAAAGAGATGGGAATACCAGACCACCTGACCTACCTCTTGAGAAATTTGTATGCAGGTCAGGAAGCAACAGTTAGAACTGGACATGGAACAAACAACTGGTTCCAAATAGGAAAAGGAGTACGTCAAGGCTGTATATTGTCACCCTGCTTCTTTAACTTATATGCAGAGTACATCATGAGAAACACTGAGCGGGAGGAAGCACAAGCTGTAATCAAGATTGCCAGGAGAAATATCAATAATCTCAAATATGCAGATGACACCTCCCTTATGGTAGAAAGTGAAGAGGAACTAAAAAACCTCTTGATGAAAGTGAAAGTAGAGAGTGAAAAAGCTGGCTTAAAGCTCAACATTCAGAAAATGAAGATCGTGGCATCTGGTCCCATCACTTCATGGGAAATAGATGGGGAAACAGTGGAAATAGTGTCAGACTTTATTTTGGTGGAGGCTCCAAAATCACTGCAGATGGTGAATGCAGCCATGACATTAAAAAACGCTTACTCCTTGGAAGGAAAGTTATTACCAACCTAGACAGCATATTGAAAAGCAGAGACATTACTTTGCCAACAAAGGTCCATCTAGTCAAGGCTATGGTTTTTCCAGTGTCATGTATGGATGTGAGAGTTGGACTGTGAAGAAAGCTGAGCACTGAAGAATTGATGCTTTTGAACTGTGGTGTTGGAGATTATTCTTGAGAGTCCCTTGGACTGCAAGGAGACCCAACCAGTCCATTCTGAAGGAGATCAGCCCTAGGATTTCTTTGGAAGAAATGATGCTACTGAAAGTCCAGTACTTTGGCCACATCATGTGAAGAGTTGACTCATTGGAAAAGACTCTGTTGCTGGGAGGGACTGGGGGCAGAAAGAGAAGGGGACGACAGGATGAGATGGCTGGATGGCATCACTGACTCAATGGACGTGAGTCTGAGTGAACTCTGGGAGTTGGTGATGGACAGAGAGGCCTGGCATGCTGCGATCACAGGGTCACAAAGAGTCAGGCATGACTGAGCAACTGAACTGAACTGAACATGTATCATACTAAAACTCATTCTATGAGGTCACCATCACTCTACTACCAAAACCAGACCAAGATGCCACAAAAAAAGAAAACCACAGGCCAATATCACTGATGAATTTAGATGCAAGAATCCTTAACAAAATTCTAGCAAATGGAATCCAAAAACACATTAAAAAGATCATACATCATGACCAAGTGGGCTTTATCCCAGGAATGAAAGGATTCTTCAATATCCACAAGTCAATCAATGTAATACACCACATTAACAAATTGAAAGATAAAAACAATATGATTATCTCAACAGATCCAGAGAAAGCCTTTGACAAAATTCAACATCCATTTATGATAAAAACCCTCCAGAAAGCAGGACTAGAAGGAACATACCTCAACATAATGAAAGCAATATATGACAAACCCACAATAAACCTTATCCTCAGTGGTGGAAATTTGAAAGCGTTTCCCCTAAATTCAGAAACAAGACAAGGGTGCCCACTCTCACCATTACTATTCAATATAGTTTTGGAAGTTTTTGCCAGAACAATCAGAGAAGAAAAAGAAATAAAATAAAAAAAAAAAAAAAGAAGTAAAACTCTCACTGTTTGCAGATGACATGATCCTGTATATAGAAAATGCTAAAGACTCCACCAGAAAATTACTAGAGCTAATCAATGAATAGAGTAAATTTGCAGGATATAAAATTAACTCACAGAAATCCCTTGCATTCTTATACACTAACAATGAGAATACAGAAAGAGAAATTAAGGAAACAATTCCATTCACCATTACAATGAAAAGAATAAAATACTTAGGAATATATCTACCTAAGGAAACAAAATACCTATATATAGAAAACTATAAAACACTGATGAAAGAAATCAAAGAGGACACAAATAGATGGAGAAATATACCATGTTCATGGATTGGAAGAATCAATATAGTGAAAATGTGTATATTACCCAAAGCAATCTATAGATTCAATGCAATCCCTATCAAACTACCAACAGTATTTTTCACAGAACTAGAACAAATACTTTCACAATTTCTATGGAAATACAAAAAACCTCAAATAGCAAAAGCAATCTTGAGAAAGAATGGAACTGGAGGAATCAACCTGCCTGACCTCAATCTCTACTACAAAGCCACAGTCATCAAGACAGTATGGTACTGTCACAAAGACAGAAATATAGATCAATGGAACAAAATAGAAAGTGCAGACATATTTCCATGCACCTATGGACACCTTATCTTTGACAAAGGAGGCAAGAATATACAATGGAGAAAAGAGAGTCTCTTTAACAAGTGGTTCTGGGAAACTGGTCAACCACTTGTAAAATAATGAAACTAGAACAATTTCTAACACCATACACAAAAATAAACTCAAAATGGATTAAAGATCTAAACGTAAGACCAGAAACTATAAAACTGCTAGAGGAAAACAGGCAAAACACTCTCCGACATAAATCACAGCAAGATCCTCTATGACCCACCTCCCAGAGTAATGGAAATAAAAGCAAAAATAAAAAAATTGGACTTAATTAAACTTAAAAGCTGTTGCACAACAAAGGAAACTATAAGCAAGGTGAAAAGACAGCTTTCAGACTGGGAGAAAATAATAGCAAGTGAAGCAACTGACAGAGAATTAATCTCAAAAATATACAAGCAGCTCCTGTAGCTCAATTCCAGAAAAATAAATGACCCAATCAAAAAATGGGCCAAAAAAACTAAACAGATATTTCTCCTAAGAAGACATACAAATAGCTAAGAAGCACATAAAAAGACGCTCAACATCACTCATTATCAGAGAAATGCAAATCAAAACCACAATGAGGTACCATCTCATGCCAGTCAGAATGGTTGCTATCCAAAAGTCTACAAACAATAAATGCTGTAGAGGGTGTTGAGTAAAGGGAATCCTCTTATACTGTTGGTGGAAATACTAACTAGTACAGCCACTATGGGGAACAGTGTGAAGATTCCTTAAAAACCTGGAAAAAGAACTGCCATATGACCCAGCAATCTCATTGCTGGGCATACACATGGAGGAAACCAGAACTGAAAGAGACACATGTACCCCAATGTTCATTGCAGCACTGTTTATAATAGCCAGGATTGGAAGCAACCTAGATGTCCATCAGCAGATGAATGGATAAGAAAGTTGTGATACATATACACAATGGAATATTACTCAGTCGTTAAAAAGGATACATTTGAATCAGTTCTAATGAGGTGAATGAAACTAGAACCTATTATACAGAGTGAAGTAAGCCAGAAAGAAAAACACCAATACAGTATACTAATGCACATATATGGAATTTAGAAAGATGGTAATGATAACCCTATATGTGAGGGAGCAAAACAGACACAGATGTATGGAACATTCTTTTGGACTCTGTGGGAGAGGGCAAGGGTGAGATGATTTGGGAGAATGGCATTGAAACATGTATATTATCATATGTTAAGTGGATTGCCAGTCCAGGTTCGATGCATGAGACAGTGTGCTCAGGGATGGTGCACTGGGATGACCTAGAGGGATGGGATGAGGAGGGAGGAGGGAGGGGGGTTCAGGATGTGGAACACATGTACACCCATGGCAGATCCTTGTCAATGTATGTCAAAACCACTACAATATTAGACAGTAATTAGCCTCCAATTAAAATAAATTTATATTAAAAATAATTTAAATCATGTCTGTTCTTAACAAATATATTCTATAGCTTATATAGGCAAGAATCTCACTTATACGAAAGTATAGTTTTTATCTTTTTATATCTTAGTTAGTAATCTGGCCACTTTTGCAAGGACATGTAAAAATGGTTAATACATATTTAACATATTAAAAAGTTAAAGGAATAACAGTTTCATGGATAACTCTATGACTATATGATGACTTTTATGAACTAATTATTTAAATGTGCTTGCATAAGTATGCCTCCATGTTTTCCCATCCTCACAAACACCTCCCTTCCCACTGAACTTGATGTTTAAAAGATAACTGAAACTTACAAAATATCCTAGCAATTTTTTAGCCATTAAACAGTGCACATGGCTCTCTTGGGCTTCCCAAGTAGCTCAGATGGTGAAGAATCTGCCTGCAATTCAAGAGAACCTAGTTCAATTCCTGAGTTGGGAAGATCTCCTGGAGAAGGGATAGACTACTCACTTCAGTTTTCTTGGGTTTCCCTTGTGGGTCAGACAGTAAAGAATCTGCCTACAATGTGGAAGACCTGGGTTCATTCCCTGGGTTGGGAAGATCCCCTAGAGGAGGACATGGCAACCCACTCCAGTATTCTAGCTTAGAGAATCTCCATGGACAGAGGAGCCTGGCAGGCTACAGTCCATGGAGTCACAAAGAGTCAGACATGACTGAGCAACTAAGCACAGCACAGCTCAGCATGGCTCTCCTGGGGGCTTCCCAGGTGTAACAGTGGTAAAGAATCTGCCTGCCAACAAGAGACACCAGAAATGTGGACTTGATCCCTGGTATTCTTTCCTGAGAAATCCCTGGAGAGAGGAACCTGGTGGGCTAAAGTCAATGGCGTCCAAAGAGTTGGACATAGACTGAGCAACTAACAACAACATGGTTCTCTAGTTACCAGCCCCGTTCTTGAAAGATTTCTTTGTTTCCTATTACTCCATCCTCTTTTTCCTTAAAACTTTATGTTTTTTCTCCAATCTCTTCAATTATACCTTCTCTTAAAACTTTTCTCTTAAAAATTTTATCACCAATTCAGTGGACATTAATTTGAGCAAACTCAGGTAGATAGTGGAGAACAGAGGACCATGGTGTGCTACAAGTCCATGGGATCACAAACAGTCGGACACAACTTAGTGACTGAACAACAACAAAAAAATTCTTAAGTTACTAATATTCCTGAAAATTCTGATTTGGCCCTCCTTCAATCCCAATTGCCATCTACCTAATCATGTTTCATATTGAGAAAGATAAACCAGTCCTTGATAAGCAAAAGCTGGGCTGGTGCTGTCATTCAGACCCTAGTATCACTACAGTTTGGCACTTTCAGTTAGGTCCTGGTATTCTCTTGTGGAGCAGAAACTATTTCATAGAACAGAAATGTCAGATAAGGTTATTCTGTGACCATACTGTTTCAAGACAAAAGTAAGAACACTCACAGTGATGACTGAATACAAATAAAACTGGACTGTTTCCTGTGCCAGAGAATGCCAAGTAAACCTGGCTAAAATGAGTCACTGACTATTCCTTTACCAATTCAGCTTTCAGTTCAATTCAGTTCAGTTCCTCAGTCATGTCTGACTCTTTGTGACCCCATGAATTGCAGCACGCCAAGCCTCCCTGTCCATCACCAACTCCTGGAGTTCACTCAGACTCACGTCCATCGAGTCAGTGATGCCATCCAGCCATCTCATCCACTGTCATCCCCTTTTCCTCCTGTCCCCAATCCCTTCCAGCATCAGAGTCTTTTCCAATGAGTCAATTCTTCACACGAGGTGGCCAAAATACTGGAGTTTCAGCTTTAGCTGAAATCCAAAGAAATCCCAGGGCTGATTTCCTTCAGAATGGACTGGTTGGATCTCCTTGCAGTCCAAGGGACTCTCAAGAGTCTTCTCCAACACCACAGTTCAAAAGCATCAATTCTTCAGCGCTCAGCTTTCTTCACAGTCCAACTCTCACATCCATTCATGACCACAGGGAAAACCATAGCCTTGACTAGACAGACCTTTGTTAGCAAGGTAATGTCTGTGCTTTTCAACATGCTATCTAGGTTGGTCATAAGTTTTCTTCCAAGGAGTAAGCGTCTTTTAATTTCACTGCAGTCACCATCTGCAGTGATTTGGAGCCCCAAAAAATAAAGTCTTAGCTGTGCTCTAATCTCCCTTCCCTATAGATTTTTTTTTTTAAGATACCTAACCATAGTTTTTCCTTCATTGCCTAATAAAGGAAAAGTGTCTCATGCCAAGCAAAACACTGCATTCATTAATTATTTCCTTACTAACATAAATCCAAATCCTTTAATAAGTCTTTTATAACATCCATTTACTGAGGTGGCCAATGTTTCCCCATGATGTAATACTTTTCGGCAAATAGTAAGCAGTTCAACTTGTTCAGTAAGAGGTGTGATTGAAGGTGATAGATAATATCTGTAAAACTCCATACTTTTATATGTATACTTTTATACCTGTATGTTTAGGACTCTGAGTGATGTAGCACAAGCAAAACTCTTATCCAAAGGTAAAAATTCACTGAATTATTATTTGCTAGGCTTTTTTGTTGTTGTTGTTTTTTAAACCTACATGGTTCTCAGACATACCAATTTCAACATGCCAAATTAAACAAATTTTATCTCCTCCAGAGAAACACTTTCTCTTACATTTCCTATTCTGTTGAAGAAAACTCTTCTATTGCCAGAAACCCAAAATGTAGTTTTGACAGCTGCCCAACTAATTACATGCAACTTTCATTCTTTAGAATCTTAATATCTCCTTTCACTTTACATTGCCACCGGTGCTTCTCAGATTCAGGTCCTCATTATTTCTTATCATACTAGCCAACTGACAGTACTAATTAATGTACTGTGCTATTTTGTCCTACCATGTCAGATGCCTAAGTGATCTTTCTAAGAGGTTAAACCCATCAGCTCATTTCTTTATATAAAATCCTCCAATTTTGTCTCAAGCTTACAGGATTAAATTCAAATTTCTTAGGAGAATTTGCAAGAAAAAATCATTATCAGGCCTTTGGCTTCTTCCTATGCTTTCTCTCAAGTAATTGGCAAAAGAACATTTCAGGCCACTGGTACTGTACTTTCTACATATTCATATTGTTATCCTTATGAACCTATTTTCTAATTATAGTTTGTTGAAATGTAGTTAACATAGAAAAAGTTAAAGGTCCTAAATGTTCAGTTTGATGAGCTTTGATGTTCTTCTGTACCCATGTACCACCAAGTAAAATAAGAAAATTTTGCCATGTCTCTTTCTATTTATTTATTTTACTTTGATTCTGCAACCACTTTCTAATTTTTGTCACATTAATTTAGATTGTTCTTGAACTTTATATGCATACAGTATGGGCCCTTTCAGTTGAAATCCTTGTGTTTAATAAAGTGTGTACAGGATTTATTATTTAATGCCTCCATGGAAAAGCAATTCAATGTCATTGTATGGTTCTATTTTTGGAAACTATGCAGTTTCAATAGTTTATTTTTATATTTTATGTGATAACTGTACTGTCTTAATGAAATTTTGTACTAAGATTTCAAATGAAGTGATTTAAATCCTCTAATTTTTTATTATATAATTTTAAAGATAATCTAGGTCTTTTACATTTCCTTATCAAGCTTAAAATGAACTTGCTAATATGTTCAAAAAATTATATTAGAATTTAGATTACAAATGCACTGAACCTATGAAACATTGTTGAAGGATTCAATATCTTATTCATGAGTATAGTATATCTCTTCATATATTTAGTCTTCTGCAAGTTTTTGTCAACAATATTTTATAGATTTCAAAGCAAGGAGTTTATTTTTTTTAATAATTACAAATATTTTATTTTAAGCTATTTTTGATAGTTTAATTTTATATTTCATTTATTAATGACCAACTTCATTTTTTTCTTTCATAGCTTAATCTTATATTTCTCAAATATTTCTTGTACATCTTTATCCTGATGAACTTATTTGTTTTAGATTTCTGTTGACTCTACAGGACTGTCTCCATATACAATGATGCTGTTGCTAAATAATTAGTGTTAGTTCTTCCTTTCTCATCTTTATTACTTTTATTGGCATGTATTTACCTATTCAAACTGCCTAGATACCCCTGTAAAAGTTTGAACAGAAGTGATGATTAAGGCCTCCTTGCCTTGGTCCCAGTCTTAAAGGTAATACATTCAGTCTCTCATCAAGATGTTGGCTGCGGGTTTTAGAAATATTCCTTAATTAAGTGAAGAAGACTTCCTTCTATTTGTGTTTGCTAAAGGTTTTTACCATGAATGAGTGTGAATATTGTCAAATACTTTTATTTCAATCTATTGAGATTATCCTGCATTTTGTTTTTTCTCTTTTACTCTATTAATGAGTTACACAGACTTTCCAAATTCAAACCTACTTTGTATTTTGGTGAAGAAACATAATTCATCATAGTGTATTTATTTTATATAGCTAGATTGGATTTGTAGGTAGTTTGTGAAGAATAGTTATGTGTGTTATTAATGATGTTGAGTTTTCATTTTCTTTCCTTGTAATACCTTTTCTGTCTTAATTTGTGTTAGAATTTTCCTAACATCAGAAAATAAATTGGGAACTTTTCTGTTTTTCTTTTTTGCAATAACTTTTGAAAATTTATCACTTAATCCTTGAAAAGCTTTAAATTTAGTATGAAATGGATCTGCCTACTAGTACTTTACCCAAGATATCTTTAAAAATATACAAAATATCTTTACAAGTATACTCTTTAAAAATAGAAACAGATTAAACAGGTTCTAAGACTAAGAATCTTAGAACTCTGAGTTTCTCAACAGATGAAGTCATGAATAAGAGTTACTATAAGCAATAAATAACACTTTCAGGCCCACATATTCACATACATAAACAATAAACATTGCAAATCAGCAGAATCAGAATATGAAGAAATTTTTTTTTAAAGAAGAATTGAAGTTCTGATGAAGGAAAATATAATAAAGATAGGCTTTAAAATAATTAAGTAGATATGAAAATGAACAAATCATTGCATGTTAGCATATACAACAATATTTTATAGGAATACTTTTTAAAATATTCTGAAAATAGAAATAACCTGAAAAGTGAAAGTGTTAGTCACTCAGTTGTGTCCAACTCTTTATGATCCCATGTACTGTATGTAGCCTGCCAGGCTCCTCTGTCCACAGAATTCTCCAGGCAAGAATACTGGAGTGAGTTGCCATGTCCTTTTCCTTTTCCAGGGAATTTTCCCGACCCAGGGATTGAACTTTGGTCTCCTGTATTGCAGGCAGATTCTATACCATCTGAGCTACCAGAAACAACCTAAATGTCCATAAAGAAAAGGGTTAATTAAATTTATTTTTATGTTTATAATAAAAATCATGGGAAGTAAAAAATAAATTTCAACTACATACATTAACATGGATAAATATAAATCAGTTATACATTGAAAACTGCAAGTTGCACACTGTATGATTCTGTTTTTCTAAAGTCTTAATAAAATAGAAAATAACCAAGAACAATTAATAGAAATAATGATTATCACTGTGGAGAGAGAGATATATAAGGATAAAATGCAGCTTTCAGAATACAAGCAATATTGCATCAGCCTAGGATGAGATGGCTGGATGGCATCACTGACTCGATGGACGTGAATCTGAGTGAACTCTGGGAGTTGGTGATGGACAGGGAGGCCTGGCGTGCTGCAATTCATGGGGTTGCAATGAGTCGGACATGACTGAGTGACTGAACTGAACTGAGTTGTTGAGTACATTAGTATTGATACATTTTATATACTATGCTTGAAAGTGAAAGTGAAAATGTTAGTCATTCAGTCGTGTCCAACTCTTTGCCACCTCATGGACTGTAACCCACCAGGTTCCTCTGAAATCTCCAGGCAAGAATACTAGAGTGGGTAGCTGTTCCCTTCTCCAGGGGATATTCCTGACTCAGGAATCGAACCTGGGTCTCCTGCATTGCAGGAGGATTCATATACTGTGCCTACCTTTAGTTTATTCTTTTAAATGTTTAAATATTTAAATGGCATAAGGATTTCTTTTAATATTTCCAATTGTGAACAAGGCAGTACAAAGATCAGATAAGTTATAAAACACATTCAACTGTCATAACTAGAATTGAAGTCAAAATTTTCTGACTTGATATTTCTGAACAACCTATAGTTTTATGTTAAAGAATGGTCAGACTTATTGAAGACTTAATGGTCATATAGTATCAAATAAAGGCTTTGGATGTTATTTAGCTTTTAAATTATAGATGTGTTGTTTCTTTGGTGATACTTGAGCTTCTTGGGTTTGGATTAATGCCTCATATTTCTTGTAACTTCCCCATATCAGGCTTAGGGTCTTTTCTATAGCAGTGGCTCTGTTAAATAGTTCAGATTTCTGCACCAAGGTCCCTCTCAATGATTTTGGAAAACAAAAAAGAAGGGGCCAGAATCACACAGAGACTCTAGGATTTCTTTTTATCCTACATACCATTTATATTTTGACTTCTGAAATATGAAAATAGAAGTTTTCTAAATCACAGCTGAAGGCTGATATTAAAAAATAAATTGTAAATGTATCTGCTAATTCAGTTCCTGTGGCAACATGGGTAAAAAACTTCAAATTGAGCTAAATGCACTTCTGTCTACTACATTAACTTGGAAATATGTAGTTGATAAAGGCTTAGTGGTACTTGCCTCAAACATTAGGGAAAGATATATACCAGAAAAGATTTATTTTCATTTCTCTCAAATGAAAAATGTAGTACTTTTATTTCATGATTACCAAACATCTTATTTTCTTGGACTAATAGCATGATAGTACCACTGTCCAATCAGTGGTGTCTGTATATATCATTGCATCAACACTCCTTTGCTCCCTAAAAAATATATTTACAAACTGTGATCCTATTCTAGGGATTTTCTCTTATAGCAAATAAGCAAATAATCTTTTGTATATTTACCTGATACTTACATGTAAATACATGGAGAGAGATAAATTGTGGTGTCTTGAATACTGGTCTGAATTCTGTTAAATTGTTTATATTGTATGTCTAATTCCCCTACCATTCTTGTGTACCCTCTACTTGTTCTGATGTAGTCAGATCTACCTATGTCTCCATTATTATGATTCCAAAACTCAGAGTGCTTTCTCCTCTAGTAACATGTAATTTTTCAAATATACTATCTCATTATTGGGGCTAGTAGTAAAGAACCTGCCTGTCAATGAAGGAGATGCAAGGGACTCAAGTTAGATCCCTGAGTTGGGAAGATACTAACTGGAGGAGGGCACAGTTGGGAAGATGCCTCCTGGAGGAGGGCACAGCAACCCATTCCGGTATTCTTGCCTAAAGAATCCCATGGACAGAGGAGCCTGGTAGGCTATAGTCCATAGGGATGCAAAGAGTCAGAAATGACTGAAGTGACTGAGCACAAGAGCATCTCATTATTAAGGTTACTTTAAATAATGTCATTTATCATTTATGTACATATTTTATGTGAAAGTAGGAATTGAAGTGAATTTCCATTTATCATGTATTGGTGGTCTTAAGGCACTCAAAAGTCTTATACACTGTGCTAAGGATTTCAGAATATCTTTACATGCATTATTTTATTATAAACATTCAAGGGTTTTGATGAAGTTCTCTCTGGACCATAAGAAGTAAGAACTAGAAATGTTGTTAATGAAAGTATTTGACATTCTTATTTTAAAAACTTAATGGTGTATGAGTAGTGTATTTTTTCTATCTTTTCAAGGCATCAGTACAGTTCAGTTCTGTTGAACAGTTGTGTCCAATTCTTTGCAACCCTATGGACTGCAGCATGTCAGGCTTCATTGTCCTGAGCTTTCTGAAACTCTCAGAGCTTGCTGAAACTCGTGTCCATCGAGTCAGGGATGCCATCCAACCATCTCTTTTTCTGTTGTCCCCTTTTCCTCCTGCCTTCAATCTTTCCCAGCATCAGGATTTTTTTCCAGTGAGTCAGTTCTTCACATCAAGTGGCCAAAGTATTGGAGCATCAGCTTCAGCATCAGTCCATCCAATGAATATTCAGGACTGATTTCCTTTAGGGCTGACTGGTTGGATCTCCGTGCAGTCCAAGGGACTCTCAAGAGTCTTCTCCAACACCACAATTCCAAAGCATCTGTTCTTCAGTGCTCAGCTTTCTTTGTGCTCCAACTCTCACATCTGTACATAACCAATGGAAAAACCATAGCTCTGACTAAACAGACCTTAGTAAGCAAAGTAATGTCTCTGCTTTTTAATATGCTGTCTAGGTTAGTCATAGCTTTTCTTCCAAGGAACCAGCATCTTTTAATTTCATGGCTGCAGTACCATCTAGAGTGATTTTGAGGCCCCAAAATAAAGTCTGTCACTGTTTCCATTGTTCCTCATCTATTTGCATGAAGTGATGGGACTGGATGCCATGATCTTAGTTTTTTGAATGTTGAGTTTTAAGCCAGCTTTTTCACTCTCCTCTTTCACTTTTATCAAGAGGCTCTTTAGTTCTTCTTCACTTTCTGCCATAAGGGTGGTGTCATCTGAATATCTGATGTTATTGATATTTCTTTCAGCAATCTTGATTCCAGCTTATGCTTCACCCAGACTGGCATTTTGCATGATGTACTGTGCACATAAGTTAAATATGTAGGGTGACATTATACAGCCTTAACATCATCCTCTCTTAACTTGGAACCAGTCCATTGTTTCATATCTGGTTCTAACTGTTGCTTCTTGACCTGCACACTGATTTCTCAGGAGGCAGGTAAGGTGGTCTTGTATTGCTGTCTCTTGAAGGATTTTCCACAGCTTGTTTTGACCCACACAGTCAAATGCTTTGGCATAGTCAATAAAGCAAAAGTTGATGTATTTCTGGAACTCTCTCGATTTTTCTAGGATCCAATGGATGTTGGCAATTTGATCTCTGGTTCCTGTGTCTTTTCTAATCCAGCTTGAACATCTGGAACTTATTTGAGAATTTTGACCATTACTTTGTAAGTGAGTGAGATGAATGCAATAGTGCTGTAGTTTGAACATACTTTGTCATTACCTTTCTTTGGGATTGGAATGAAAACTGACCTTTTCCTGTTTTTTGGCCACTGCTGAGTTTTCCAAATATGCTGGTATATTGAGTGCAGCACTTTCACAGCATCATCTTTTAGGATTTGAAATAGCTCAACTGGAATTCCACCACCTCCACTAGCTTTGTTCATAGTGATGCTTTATAAGGCCCACTTGACTTTGCATTCCAGGATGTGTGGCTCCAGGAGTGTGATCACACCATTGTCATTATCTGGGTAGTGAAGATCGTTTTTGTATAGTTCTTCTGTGTATTCTTGCCATCCCTTCTTAGTATCTTCTGCTTGTTTTAGGTCTATATGGTTTCTGTCCTTTATTGTGTCTGTCTTTGCATGAAATATTTCCTTGATATCTCTAATTTTCTTGAAGAGATCTCCAGATGTCCCATTCTATTGTTTCCTCTATTTCTTTGCATTGATCACTAAGGAAGGCTTTCATATCTCTCCCTGCTATTCTTTGGAATTGTGCATTCAGATGGGTATATCTTTCCTTTTCTCCTTTTTCTTTTGCTTGTCTTCTTTTCTCAGCTAATTTAAGGCCTCCTCAGACAACCATTTTGCCTTTTTGCCTTTTCTTTTTCTCGAGGATGGTCTTGATTACTACCTCCTGTACCACATCACGAACCTCTGTCCATAGTTCTTCAGGAACTTTGTCTATCAGATCTAATCCTTTGAGTCTGTCTGTCACATCCACTGTATAGTCATAGAGGAGTTGATTTAGGTCATATCTGAATGGTCTGGTGGTTTTCCCTACTTTCTTCAATTTAAGTCTGAATTTTGCAATAATGGTCTGAGCCACAGTCAGCTCCCAGTCTTGTTTTTGCTGACTGTATAAAGCTTCTCCATCTTTGGCTGTAAAGAATATAATCAGTCTGATTTCAGTATGAAATCAGATGATTGTCTGGTGATGCCCATGTGTAGAGTCATCCCTTCTGTTGTTTGAAGAGGATGTTTGCTATGACCAGTGCATTCTCTTGTCAAAACTCTGTTAGCCTTTGCCTTGCTTCATTTTGTACTCTAAGGCCAATCTTGCCTGTTACTCCAGGTATCTCTTGACTTCCTACTTTTGCATTCCATTCCCCTATGGTAAAGGACATCTTTTTTTGGTGTTAGTTCTAGAAGGTCTTGTAGATTACCATAGAACCATTCAACTTCAGCTTCTTTGGCATTAGTGGTTGGGATTTAGAGTTGGATTACTGTGATATTGAATGGTTTGCCCTGGAAACAAACAAAGATCATTGTCATTTTTGAGATTGCACCCACATACCACATTTCAGATTCCCATTGACTATGAGGGATACAGCATTTCATCCAAGGATTCTTGCCCACAGTTGTAGATATAATGGTCATCTGAATTAAATTCTCCCGTTTTGGTCCATTTAAGTTTCTGACTCCTGAAATGTTGATGTTCACTCTTGCCATCTCCAATTTGACTACTTCCAATTTACCTTGATTCATTGACCTAACATTCCACGTTGCTATGCAATATTGTTCCTATGCAATTTCAAGGCATGTGTTCTTTTTACATTTTGGAAGCTCAAGTGCAGATTTGCCTCATTTCACTGAATAAAACTATGAATTTCATATGGTGTTAACTCTCTGAGCTCTATTTTGCTGAGTGTCATGTGCCCATTTAAAATCAACAAAATAATCAAGTAAAATTTTGTTTTTATGTGTAGTCACTGTTTTCAAACATTATTATTTATTTTCATTTAAATAGTCTGATCTTGTTTTCAATTTAATATGGTATTTAGAATTTGATCAGTGATTGTATGCTCTGTAAGTCTTTAAAGTAGATTTAGCTTAATATAATCTAATCTAAATCTATAAATATACAACCATATTTTAGTTATGTAATTATAGTTTAGGTACTAATTGACTCTCCTTAGATGATGGAAGCTCTGCAAAATCTTTTTCACACTTCAGCAGATGATCACAGTACCCAATTTAACCAGTTATTTTTGCATTCCTGTTGAAAATGAACAATAAGCAGTTTTTAGAATAGTTGGCTTCACAATTAGTCAAGAAATTCTCAAATTTTGTTAGACAAAATTGACATTTCCAAAGGGCTTTGGACAGTGTAAATCTAAGCTAGAGAATAACTTTGAATAAATTTTAGTTCTTCCAATGTGAAATGCTTTGAAGAGAATAAAATATTGATATTTAGACCCAGATTGTTGATAATAAAACAAAGATAGACATACATGCAGTTGACTCTTAAACAACATAGGTTTGAGATGAACAAGTTGACTTCTACATTAATTTGTTCAGTAATAAATATTACAGTACTATATAATTCAAGCCAGTTCAATCCATGGTTGTTTAAATTTGTTTCTGTGGAGCTATGGATATGGAGGGCCAAATGTAAGTTTTATATGACTGCATTGGAAAATCAGTGCCCACAATCCATGCATTGTTCAAGGGTAAACTGTACTTGGTATTACAGCTGTTCAAGTCTGACTTTGAGAGTAGGAAGACACATAGGAAAAAAAAAAGAAGCCTCAGAATAAAACTTATAAGATGTCTTTAAAGTAGGGACATTAAGAAAGAAAGCAAGCATCTTAGGAGACAAACAGTTAGCACAGTAATAACAGAAAAAACAACATAGATGGCAATATAGAAAATTATTTACTCTTTGTCAATCCCTGCCCAGGAACTTTTCATACATTTTGTTATGTAATCATGACAAAAAACCCATGGGAGAAATATTTTATTTCCATTTTATAGATATTTTAAAGGAGACTGTATGAATTAAACTGAACTGCATGTGTGCAGGCATGCGTGCTTAGTTGCTCAGTCATATCCAACTCTTTACGACTCTGAAAGGCAGCCCACCAGGCTACTCTGTCCATGGAACTTTTTAAGGCAAGAATACTGGAGTGAATTGTCATTTCCTGTTCCAGGGGATCTTCTCAACCTGAGGATCTAACCCGCATCTCCTGTGTGTCCTGCATTGCAGGTAGATTCTTTACCAGCTGAACCAACCCAGAAACCCCTTAACTAAAGTAATTAAACTTAAGTGTTTTGTATGAAGTATAGCTAAGTTTGGGCCCTAGAAAGACTTCTAACTCACTCTGTTGAACAGCTTTAATAGTATTACCTGAAACTATACAAGGGATGTATTTTAATAGATGACAGATTAATAGGCAAAGCAATCTAATTATTGGGATTAGTATATGGCAGATGATGAAAGACCGTTACCCTGTAAAGACTTTTCAGTGAAGTTTGAGAGTTAATACAGGATGCTTGTCAACAAGATATATATTTTTTAAGTATTTAAGATGTGAAATGTATTAAATATAGAAGAAATTAAAGAGGGTACAAATATAATTTAAACATTCCACAGGAAGCAATGTAAGATTAATTTGAGGGACCATTCTTTTTTGAGATAAAAACATGCAGTTTTGTATAGGTCATATATTGAACTGATATATTAGGAGAATGACAGTTTTAATTCCAAATAACTCAATTCAGTGATCATATTTAAGACAATCTTTTTCCATTTCTACTTACAAGCAGTGACCTAATAGTTTCATGAAAGAGTACAAGCACCAAATGTCTTAAATTATTTTTGGCTTTCACAAGCATTTATAAACATTAATTTATGCAAATTAGATATTATTATTTTATCAACTCCATACTAAATTTGTAATAAGAATTTATAAAAAATTTGATTGATTCCAATGTTCAAATATCTATGAATGTGTCTCATTTACATTGGTATTTTTAAGAATACTGATTCTCAGGAATAGAGGTTTTATTAGCACTTGAATTAAACACATTTTTTTGATAAAAGAAATGTATCTGTCAGTATGCTTGCACAGCTCTTTGATCTCCCTGTAGAACATGTTCTATAGTTAATTTGTCTTACTGCAAATTTCTCTTTAAAATATTTCACAGGTTATTTTAAGGCAATGGATAATGTCTTTTCTATTAGTTTAGAAGTTTTGTCACATCTTATACACATCATATGTTGAAAGGTATCCACCCTAAGGATATTTCAGCTTTAAACCCTCATTAAATGTGAATTTTTTCTGTTTGGGGGCTTTATATTTACTTTCTGCCTCATAAAAAAAGATATTAAAATGAAAATACATTTAATGTGCTGATTCAGAAATGATTGTGTTTTTTATGAAATATAAAACATAAACTGAAATGCCAGAAATAATTTAAAACATTAAAAATAGTACCACACAGATATAATACCAGGCACAAATTCTCTGGCCCAGTAGCATTCTCTTGAGACACGTTTACCATCATTAAGTACGTAAACCTTAATGCTCAATGAGGACTTCCAGAAAATAGACGTACGCAAAGTGACTGTGTTTTAAATCAATGCCTGAATTTTAGACCATCTAGCCTAGTGACTTTCACCTTGGAGATCAGAACTGGAAGTATTGATTAGGTTTCCAACATATGTAATTTTAATTTATGAGATTCATCCCTAAACAAGCAGTCACACAGGCTTGTGTTACTTTCAGTTATTTGAAGTATAGCTGCCTACCTCTTTGAAGCAACCCTCCTGACACAGGCTAAGCTCCCTGGATAAGATCTTCATTCATAGGGAAAATGACTTATGGAAGTTGAACCTAAGAAATGTGTACTTGCAAATGTCAAGTTTAGTAAAATATCACATAATGTACTAAAACTAATATGATGTTTTATTCATGTTGATTACATATGCTATGTCCTATAAACTACTTCTTATTTTAAAAAAAGAAAAAACTAGAGGAATTATACCATGGCAATAGGTATAATGTCCTATAGATTTCAGTATTTTAAGGAATATGATTCAATCCAATATATGGATGTATTTTAATGGTGTATTCTATTACTCTCTTATTTATCCGTTTTTCCTTTTTAAATTCTGAAATAATATTTTCTGATAAATATATTTTCATGTTCTTGCCCAATTATCTCCTCAGGATGAATTTCTAGAAATAAAATATTTGTCAAAGACTATCATATTTTAAACTGAGACCCTCATTTTGAAGCTGCATCACTCAGAGGCAACTTCTTTTCACACTAATATGAAATTGCCCTTTTCCGATACTTTAGTACAGGAAGAAATGTTTAAAAAATGCATCCAACTGTTTCTTTTAACTTGCATTTATATGATTATCAATGGGGAGATTAATGTCTCTTCCTAGTCAGTTTTGGATATTATCTCACTTCTCTTACAGATCTGTGGTAATAAAGTAATTTTTTTTTGCATGTGAGCTATTTCAGTTCAGTTCAGTTCAGCTGCTCAGTCGTGTTCAATTCTTTGCAACCCCATGGACTGCAGCATGCCAGGCCTCCCTGTCCATCATCAACTCCCAGAGTTCACCCAAACTCATGTCCATTGACCTGGTGATGCCATCCAACCATCTCATCCTCTGCCATCCCCTTCTCCTCCTGCCCACAATCTTTCCCAGCATCAGGGTTTTTTCAAATGAGTCAGCTTTTTGCATCAGGTGACCAAAGTATGGGAGGTTCAGCTTCAACATCAGTCCTTCCAATAAACACCCAGGACTGATCTCCTTTAGGATGGACTGGTTGGATCTCCTTGCAGTCCAAGGGACTCTCAAGAGTCTTCTTCAGCACCACAGTTCAAAAGCATTAATTCTCTGGCACTCAGCCTCCTTTTTGGTCCAAATCTCACATTCCTACCTGACTACTGGAAAAACCATAGCCTTGACTGGACAGACCTTTTATTGGCAAAGTAATGTCTCTGCTTTTGAATATGCTGTCTAGGTTGGCCATAACTTTTCTTCCAAGGAGTAAGCGACTTTTAAATTCATGGCTGCAGTCAACCATCTGCAGTAATTTTGGAGCCTGAAAAACTAAAGTCTGCCACTGTTTTCACTGTTTCCCCATCTATTTCCCATGAAGTTATGGGACCAGATGCCATGATCTTCGTTTTCTGAATGTTCAGCTTTAAGCCAACTTTTTCACTCTCCTCTTTCACTTCCATCCAGAGGTACTTTAGTTCTTCTTCACTTTCTGCCATAAGGGTGTTGTCATCTGCATATCTGAGGTATTGTTATTTCTCCTGGCAATCTTGATTCCAGCTTGTGCTTCTTCCAGCCCAGCGTTTCTCAAATATACAGCCTTGATATACTTCTTTTCCTATTTGGAACCAGTCTGTTGTTCCATGTCCAGTTCTAACTGTTGCTTCCTGACCTGTATACAGGTTTCTCAAGAGGCAGGTCAGGTGGTCTGGTATTCCCATCTCTTTCAGAATTTTCCACAGTTTATTGTGATCCAGACAGTAACGGCTTTGGCATAGTCAAAAGCAGAAATAGATGTTTTTCTGGAACTCTTTTGCTTTTCAATGATCCAGCGGATTTTGGCAATTTGATCTCTGGTTCCTCTGCCTTTTCTAAAACCAGCTTGAACATCTGGTAGTTCAGAGTTCATGTATTGCTGAAGCTTGGCTTGGAGAATTTTGAGCATTACTTTACTAGCACGTGAGATGAGTGCAATTGTGTGGTAGTTTGAGCATTCTTTGGCATTGTCTTTCTTTGGGATTGGAATGAAAACTGACCTTTTCCAGTCCTGTGGCCACTGCTGAGTTTTCCAAACTTGCTGGCATATTGACATTGAGCTATTTATATTTTTCTAAATAATATTGTATGCTAGACATACTATTTTTATCTTATGGAAATCAAATATTCCAAAAATATGTGCTCATTCATTTAAATATATTAAATTCCCAGGTCAGTGTGGGGCTTTCTCCTGTCTTCATTGTTTTTTAAATCTATTTCTAAAGCAATATCTCATTTTTAGAAAAAATTTACAATATATCTTGCATCTGCTTGGCTTTTTTCTGATTGCTGAAAGGAAATGCATTCACTTTATTTGCTTTTTAAGATTTTCTTTAAAAAAAAGAAATTGTTTCCTATCCAAAGACTTTGGGCTTCCCTGGTGACTCAGATGGTAAAGAATCTGCCTGCAATACAAGAGATCAGGGTTTGATCTCTGGGTCAGGAAGATCACCTGTAGAAGGAAATTGCTACACACTCCAGTATTCTTGCCTGGAATACTGGAGAATTCCATGGACAAAGGAGCCTGGCCAGATACAGTCCATGGGGTCTCAAAGGGTCAGACATGACTGAGTGACTAACACTTTCGCTCAAGGACAAATAACTTTAATATTAATTTAAAGCTTCTCTTCTGTCAGTCAATAGATTTAAAGTTACCTTATCATTCCTCGCCATTTGTTGTTAAAGTTAATCTTAAATTCTGTATGTTTTACAGTCCCCATATGATACATTTGTTCCTTTTGCATTTACAACTGTTATGTAATAAAACTTGATCTTTTTTTATAAATCAACTTTTATTTCTAAAACATAAAACCTTTATTTTTTTATTCTATTCAGTTAGATTTTTAAGTTATAAACTCATATTGTTTGAAATTAATGTCATTTTATATTCCCATATTTTTAATGTTTATATATTATTTCATTACCTTTTCTAAATGCATAGTCTAGCAATTCTCAAAGAATGCTAGAGAGTAGTGATATTTTGGACTTTCTTATCATATTCCTATTTTAATATGAAAAACACTAACTCTTTAGAAATATAATCAGTTCAGTTCAGTAGCTCAGTCAATCCGACTATTTGCAACCCCATGGACTGCAGCATGCCAGGCTTTCCTATCCATCACCAACTCCCAGAGCGTGTTCAAATTCATATCCATTGAGTCAGGGATGCCGTCCAACCATCTCATCCTCTGTCGTCCCCTTTCCTTCTGCCTTCAATCTTTGCCAGATCAGATCATTTCTAATGAGTCAGTTCTTTGCATCAAGTGGCTCAAGTATTGGAACATCAACTTCAGCATCAGTCCTTCCAATGAATATTCAAGACTGATTTCCTTTAGGATTAACTGGTAGATCTCCTTGCAGTCCAAGGTACGCTCAAGAGCCTTCTCTAACACCACAGTTCAAAGGCATCAATCCTTTGGTGCTCAGCTTTCTTTATGGTGCAACTTTCATATCTATATATGATGACTTGAAAACCATAGCTTTGACTAAACAGACCTTTGTCAGTAAAGTAATATCTCTGCTTTTTAATATGCTGTCTAGGTTTGTCATAGCCTGGAGCTAGTATCTTTTAATTTCATGTTTATAGTCACCATCTGCAGTGACTTTGGAGTCCAAGAAAATAAAGTCTGTCACTGTTTCCAGTTTCCCCATCTATTTGCCACGAAGTGATGGAACAGGATGCCATGATCTTGTTTTTTGAATGTTGAGTTTTAAGCCAGCTTTTTCACTCTCTTATTTCACTTTTATCAAGAGGCTCTTTAGTTCCTCTTTGTTTTCTGCCATAAGGGTGGTGTCATCTGCATATCTGAGGTTATTGATATTTCTCCCAGCAATCTTGATTCCAGCTTGTGCTTCATCCAGTCTGGCATTTTGCATGATGTACTCTACACATAAGTTAAATAAGCAAGGTAATAATATACAGTCTTGTCATACTCTTTTCCCAATTTGGAACCAATTCATTGTTCCATGTCCAGTTCTAACTGTTGCCTCTTGACCTGCATACAGATTTCTCAAGAGACAGGTAAGGTGGTCTGATACTCCCATCTTGAAGAATTTTCCGCAGTTTGCTGTGATCCACACATCAAAGGTTTTAGTGTTGTCAATGAAGCACAAGTACATATTTTTCTGGAACTCTCTTGCTTTTTCAATGATCCAACGGATATTGGCAACTTGATCTCTGGGTCCTCTGGCTTTTCTAAATCCAGCTTGAACATCTGGAAGTTCCCAGTTCACATATTGTTGAAGCCTAACTTGGAGAATTTTGAACATTACTTTGCTATTTTGTGAGATGAGTGCAATTGTTCGGTAGTTTGAACATTATTTATATACATTTTTATGAAAATATCTTAAGATTATATTTACCTATGTCTATTTTTAAACCTTTTAAACAAGTAATGTATTGAATATAAAATGTTTTTTCAACATCTGTGCATTTGTCAAATATTTTCAGTACATGCAAGACTATGCTGGCTATAAAGCTACAATCTTGACTCAAAGCTGACAAGTTCCCCACCCTTATAGAGCCTAAATTTGAATTGGAGGCAAGTGTTTAACACATAAACCCAGAAATAAATGCAAAGTAATTACTTCATTAAGTTTTCCATATATAAATATGTCTTTATGCAAGTGCTGGAGAACTTGACATGATTATTAGAGTTAGTGTTAGAGTAGAGAGGGTCATTCAAGAAAGACTTCCCAAGGAATGAAATGTGTCAATTGTTCTCCAGCTAAAAGACTTCTAGGAATGTACCATTTAAAGCTGAGAATGAATCATAATATTCTAGCAGACAGCCCAAGTACTTAGCCTTCTAATTAACAAAAACATGAAACATTATGGAACAAAAAGAAAGCTTGTATGGCCAGAGGATGGAAAGCCAGGAGAAGTGTCATACAAGATGAGGTTGTAAAGGTCATTAAGTTAAGATCACAGAGAAAAATAGCAGTGTGTGTGTGGAGTTGAAGGAAAAAGAAAAGTCATCGAATGGACCAATTGGCTTTATACATATTTGAAACAAAGAAATTAAAGTTGTTTGAAACGTGTCTGATGATGTTGGTAGAGAAATAATTCTAGACCTATTGAAGGGATAAAATAGACTCAATGAAGAACTCATAGGAGAAAGAAGTGTCAAGGAAGATTCTTAAGCTTGGGAGTTAATGAATGAGAAGTATGACGGTGTCATTTCCTGAGTCAAGAAACACTGAGAAAGGGCCATAAGAGGAAGGTTGTGATTTAAGTGTTAGATTTCTTTAGCCTGAATTTCCTTTGATAGATCCATTCTGATTTATGAAATAATTTTAAACATCAGACAGGAGTTTGAATGAGAGAGCTAGGTAGGTGATGCATTTTAAATTTAACGTAATAAACAACATAAATGGTATATTTTAAATATAAAATGAATAGAGAAGATGGTTTAGGATCCAGCATTTAGGAATTTTAACTTTGAAAGCTGAATAGAGGAAGATTAACCTTAAAGAAGATCAAAAGAGGAATTACTAGATATAGAAAGTAATCCAGAAGAGAATGTAGCTCCATAAACCATGTGAGGAGACTTTTTCATAAGACACTGCTTTTTTTATAAGATATGAAATGTTGTAAGCAGAATTCTCTGCATTTTATCTAGTAACATGTGTCTCACGAACAATATTAGTAGAGTAATTTATATGGAATCATTCTCAAATTTCTAGAATTAATGAAATTTCATAGTGATGCTCTTTTTTTAATACTGTATTTTATTATATTCCAGTTAAATAATTTTGAATTATAATACATTAAAGATATCAAATAGAATTCACATATAGAATTCATATACATATAAAAGTTTAATTTTGGTAGATAAGAGAAAGGATACTTAAGTCCTTTCATTTTTCTCTTAGGTATGTTATATCATTATGCAATTTTTATTTAATTAAAATTTATATATTCACGTTTTCCAGTAAAAATATTCACACAATAAGATGAATAATAAAGACTGGACAATAGATTAAGTACAATCTAGTGACTTTTTTTGACATGCAGGGAAATTTAAAGATACTCTAGAAACCATTATTTAGAACTATAGAAATTTAAGAGATAGTCATAAAGCTAATTTTCAGTATCAAAACCACTTATATAAGATATAATTTTTTTCTTAATTGAGGTAAAAATTGTACATTATAGTATATAAGTTTTAGGTGTACAACATTATAATTTGATATCTGTGGACACTACCAAGTGATCATCACCAAAAGTCTAGTTACCATGCATCATCATACAATTGGATTTCATTGTTTTGTATGGCTGAGTAGTTTTCCTCTGTGTATGTTAACTGTATCTTCTTTATCCAGTGCTCTATTAGTAGATATTTAGATTGTTCCCATATCTTGGCTATCATATATACCCTTGCATTAAACATAGGGTGCATCTCAATTCTTGAATTAGTGTTTTCATAAGTTTTGAATAAATACCCAGTATTGGAATAACTGAATCATTTAATAGTCTGATTTCTTCTCCAAAAAATAAAATTTTTTAGACATTATGTATTCAACTAAGTTTTCTGGCCCTTTCTCTCTCTTATCATTCTGGAACCCCTAGATTGCAAATGTTAGTTCACTTGATGTTGTACCATATCTCACTTAAATTATATTCACCTTAAAATTTTTTTCTTTTCATTTTGGGTTGTCTGAGTGAAATCTGTTGCTTTGTCTCCAGCTTGCTGATCTAGTCTTCTGCTTCATCTTGTATCCCACTGAACCCTTCTAGCTTATTTTTCAGTTGTTATTGTATCCTCAGCCTATAATTTCTCTTTGGAACATTCTTATATTTTCTCTTTGTTGAATATCTCACCATGTTCATCTATTTTCCTCCTGAGTTGGGTGAACCTCTTTACTGCCATTATTTTAAACTCTTCATTGGTGGACTGCTTATTTCCTTCTCATTAGAGCCTTTTTCTGAGGTTAGTCTGATTCTTTCATTTGGAATACATTCCTCTGTCTCCTTTGGCCTGACCCTCAGTGTCTTTGTATTATTTCAATCAATTATCTCTCTCAGAATTGATGCATAAGACTTTTGTGGATCTGTTAAGATTGTCTATTTCTTCCTGGTTTAGTTTTGGAAAATTGTATTTTTCTAAGAATTTGTCCATATCTTCCAGGTTGTCCATTTTATTGGCATATAATTGCTGATAGTAGTCTCTTAAGATCCTTTGTATTTCTGTGTTGTCTGTTGTGATCTCTCCATTTTCATTTCTAATTTTATGGATTTGATTTTTCTCTCTTTGCTTCTTGATGAGTCTGGCTAATGGTCTGTCAATTTTATTTATCCTTTCAAAGAACCAGCTTTTGGCTTTGTTGATTTTTGCTATGGTCTCTTTTGTTTCTTTTGCATTTATTTCTGCCCTAATTTTTAAGATTTCTTTCCTTCTGCTAACTCTGGGGTTCTCTAATTCTTCCTTTTCTAGTTGCTTTAGGTGTAGAGTTAGGTTATTTATTTGACTTTTTTCTTGTTTCTTGAGGTATGCCTGTATTGCTATGAACTTTCCTCTTAGCACTGCTTTTATAGTGTCCCACAGGTTTTGGGTTGTTGTGTTTTCATTTTCATTAGTTTCTATGCATATTTTGATTTCTTTTTTGATTTCTTCTGTGATTTGTTGGTTATTCAGAAGCGTGTTGTTCAGCCTCCATATGTTGGAATTTTTAATAGGTTTCCTCCTGTAATTGAGATCTAATCTTAGTGCATTATGGTCAGAAAAGATGCTTGGAATGATTTCGATTTTTTTGAATTTATCAAGGTTATATTTATGGCCCAGGATGTGATCTATCCTCGAGAAGGTTCCATGAGCACTTGAGAAAAAGGTGAAATTCATTGTTTTGGGGTGAAATGTCCTATAGATATCAATTAGGTCTAACTGGTCTAATGTACCATTTAAAGTTTGCGTTTCTTTGTTAATTTTCTGTTTAGTTGATCTGTCCATATGTGTGAGTGGGGTATTAAAGTCTCCCACTATTATTGTGTTGTTGTTAATTTCCCCTTTCATACTTGTTAGCATTTGTCCTACATATTGCGGTGCTCCTATATTGGGTGCATATATATTTATAATTGTTATATCTTCTTCTTGGATTGATCCTTTGATCATTATGTAGTGGCCTTCTTTGTCTCTTTTCACAGCCTTTGTTTTAAAGTCTATTTTATCAGATATGAGTATTGCCACTCCTGCTTTCTTTTGGTCTCTATTTGCATGGAATATCTTTTTCCAACCCTTCACTTTCAGTCTGTATGTGTCCCTTGTTTTGAGGTGGGTCTCTTGTAAGCAGCATATAGAGGGTTCTTGTTTTTGTATCCAATCGGCCAGTCTTTGCGTTTTGGTTGGGGCATTCAATCCATTTACGTTTAAGGTAATTATTGATAAGTATGATCCCGTTGCCATTTGTTTTATTATTTTGGGTTCGGGTTTATACTCCCTTTTTGTGTTTCCTGTCTAGAGAATATCCTTTAGAATTTGTTGGAGAGCTGGTTTGGTGGTGCTGAATTCTCTCAGCTTTTGCTTGTCTGTAAAGCTTTTGATTTCTCCTTCGTATTTGAATGAGATCCTTGCTGGGTATAGTAATCTGGGCTGTAGGTTATTTTCTTTCATCACTTTAAGTATGTCTTGCCATTCCCTCCTGGCCTGAAGAGTTTCTATTGAGAGATCAGCTGTTATCCTTATGGGAATCCTCTTGTGTGTTATTTGTTGTTTTTCCCTTGCTGCTTTTAATAGTTGTTCTTTGTGTTTGATCTTTGTTAATTTGATTAATATGTGTCTTGGGGTGTTTCACCTTGGGTTTATCCTATTTGGGACTCTCTGGGTTTCTTGGACTTGGGTGATTATTTCCTTCCCCATTTTAGGGAAGTTTTCAACTATTATCTCCTCAAGGATTTTCTCATGGTCTTTCTTTTTGTCTTCTTCTTCTGGGACTCCTATAATTCGAATGTTGGAGCGTTTCATATTGTCCTGGAGGTCTCTGAGATTGTCCTCATTTCTTTTAATTCGTTTTTTCTTTTTTCCTCTCTGATTCATTTATTTCTACCATTCTGTCTTCTATTTCACTAATCCTATCTTCTGCCTCCGTTATTCTATTATTTGTTGCCTCCAGAGTGTTTCTGATCTCATTTATTGCATTATTCATTGTATATTGACTCTTTTTTATTTCTTCTAGGTCCTTATTGAACCTTTCTTGCATCTTCTCAATCCTTGTCTCTAGGGTATTTATCTGTGATTCCATTTTGACTTCAAGATTTTGGATCATTTTCACTATCAATATTCGGAATTCTTTCTCAGGTAGATTCCCTATCTCTTCCTCTTTTGTCTGGTTTGGTGGGCATTTCTCCTGCTCCTTTACCTGTTGGGTATTCCTCTGTCTCTTCATCTTGGTTATATTGCTGCGTTTGGAATGGCCTTTTTATATTCTGATAATATGTGGAGTTCTCTTTATTGTGGAGCTTCCTCACTGTGGGTGGGGTTGTATCTGTGGCTTGTCCAGGTTTCCTGGTTAGGGAAGCTTGTGTTGGAGGTCTGGTGGGTGGAGCTGGGTTTCTTCTCTCTGGAGTGCAGTGGAGTGACCAGTAATGGGTTATGAGACGTCTAAAGTTTTGGAGTAACTTTAAACTGCCTGTATATTGAAGCTCAGGGGTGTGTTCCTGTGTGCTGGAGAATTTGTGTGATATGTCTTGCTCTGGAACTTGTTGGCCCTTGGGTGGAGCTTTGTTTCAGTGTAGGTTTGGAGGCATTTGATGAGCTCCTATTGCTTAATGTTCCCTGAATTCAGGAGTTCTCTGATGTTCTCAAGCTTTGGACTTAAGCCTCCTGCTTCTGGTTTTCGGTTTTATTTTTACAGTGATCTCTAGACTTCTCCATCTATACAGCACCAATGATATAGTATCTAGGCTAAAGATGAAAGGTTTCTCCACATTGAGGGGCACCCAGAGAGGTTCACTGGGTTACATGGAGAAGAGAAGAGGGAGGGGGTAGTTAGAGGTGACTGGAATGAGATGCGGTGAGATCAAAAGAGGAGAGAGCAAGCAAGCACGGAAATTGAAACTGTAATCAGAAATCTTCCAGCAAACAAAAGCCCAGGTCCAGACGGCTTCACAGCTGAATTCAACCAAAAATTTCGAGAAGAGTTAACACCTATCCTACTCAAACTCTTCCAGAAAATTGCAGAGGAAGGTAAACTTCCAAACTCATTCTATGAGGCCACCATCACCCTAATACCAAAACCTGACAAAGATACTACAAAAAAGGAAAACTACAGGCCAATATCACTGATGAACATAGATGCAAAAATCCTCAACAAAATTCTAGCAATCAGAATCCAACAACACATTAAAAAGATCGTACACCATGACCAAGTGGGCTTTATCCCAGGGATGCAAGGATTCTTCAACATCCACAAATCAATCAATGTAATTCACCACATTAACAAATTGAAAAATAAAAACCATATGATTATCTCAATAGATGCAGAGAAGGCCTTTGACAAAATTCAACATCCATTTATGATAAAAACTCTCCAGAAAGCAGGAATAGAAGGAACATACCTCAATATAATAAAAGCTATATATGACAAACCCACCGCAAACATTATCCTCAATGGTGAAAAATTGAAAGCATTTCCCCTTAAGTCAGGAACAAGACAAGGGTGCCCACTTTCACCACTACTATTCAACATAGTTCTGGAAGTTTTAGCCACAGCAATCAGAGCAGAAAAAGAAATAAAAGGAATCCAAATTGGAAAAGAAGAAGTAAAACTCTCACTGTTTGCAGATGACATGATCCTCTACATAGAAAACACTAAAGACTCTACCAGAAAATTACTAGAGCTAATTAATGAATATAGTAAAGTTGCAGGATATAAAATCAACACACAGAAATCCCTTGCTTTCGTATACACTAATAATGAGAAAGTAGAAGAAGAAATTAAGGAAACAATTTCATTCACCATTGCAACAAAAAGAATAAAATACTTAGGAATATACCTACCTAAAGAAACTAAAGACCTATATACAGAAAACTTTAAAACACTGATGAAAGAAATCAAAGAGGACACTAATAGATGGAGAAATATACCATGCTCATGGATCGGAAGAATCAATATAGTGAAAATGAGTATATTACCCAAAGCAATTTACAAATTCAATGCAATCCCTTTCAAGATACCGGTGATATTTTTCACAGAACTAGAACAAATAATTTCAAGATTTGTATGGAAATACAAAAAACCACGAATAGCCAAAGCAATCTTGAGAAAGAAGGATGGAACTGGAGGAATCAATTTGCCTGACTTCAGGCTCTACTACAAAGCCACAGTCATCAAGAGAGTATGGTATTGGCACAAAGATCAATCGAACAAAATAGAAAGCCCAGAGATAAATCCACATACATATGGACACCTTATCTTTGACAAAGGAGGCAAGAATATACAATGGAGTAAAGACAATCTCTTTAACAAGTGGTGCTGGGAAAACTGGTCAACCACTTGTAAAAGAATGAAGCTAGATCACTTTCTAACACCGCACACAAAGATAAACTCAAAATGGATTAAAGATCTAAATGTAAGACCAGAAACTATAAAACTGTTAGAGGAGAACATAGGCAAAACACTCTCTGACATAAACCACAGCAGGATCCTCTACGATCCACCTCCCAGAATTCTGGAAATAAAAGCAAAAATAAACAAATGGGATCTAATTAAAATTAAAAGCTTCTGCACAACAAAGGAAAACATAAGCAAAGTGAAAAGACAGCCTTCCGAATGGGAGAAAATAATAGCAAATGAAGCAACTGACAAACAACTAATCTCAAAAATATACAAGCAACTCCTGCAGCTCAATTCCAGAAAAATAAACGACCCAATCAAAAAATGGGCCAAAGAACTAAATAGACATTTCTCCAAAGAAGACATACGGATGGCTAACAAACACATGAAAAGATGCTCAACATCACTCATTATTAGAGAAATGCAAATCAAAACCACAATGAGGTACCACTTCACACCAGTCAGAATGTCTGCGATCCAAAAATCTGCAAGCAATAAATGCTGGAGAGGGTGTGGAGAGAAGGGAACCCTCCTACACTGTTGGTGGGAATGCAAACTAGTACAGCCACTATGGAGAACAGTGTGGAGATTCCTTAAAAAATTGCAAATAGAAATGCCTTATGACCCAGCAATCCCACTGTTGGGCATACACACAGAGGAAACCAGAATTGAAAGAAACACATGTACCCCAATGTTCATCGCAGCACTGTTTATAATAGCCAGGACATGGAAACAACCTAGATGTCCATCAGTAGATGAATGGATAAGAAAGCTGTGGTACATATACACAATGGAGTATTACTCAGCCATTAAAAAGAATACATTTGAATCAGTTCTGATGAGATGGATGAAACTGGAGCCGATTATACAGAGTGAAGTGAGCCAGAAAGAAAAACACCAATACAGTATACTAACACATATATATGGAATTTAGGAAGATGGCAATGATGACCCTGTATGCAGGACAGCAAAAGAGACACAGATGTGTATAGCGGACTTTTGGACTCAGAGGGAGAGGGAGAGGGTGTGATGATTTGGGAGAATGGCATTGAAACATGTATAATAACATGTAAGAATCGAAATACCAGTCTATGTCTGATGCAGGATATGACACGCTTGGGGCTGACGCGCGGGGATGACCCAGAGAGATGTTGTGGGGAGGGGGGTGGGAGGGGGGTTCATGTTTGGGAACGCATGTACACCTGTGGTGGATTCATGTCAATCTATGCCAAAACCAATACAGAATTGTAAAGTAAAAATTAAAAATAAATAAATAAATTTAAAAAAAAAAAAGACTTTTGTGGAAATTGTCCAGTGGAGTCCTGATGCATGATCCTCCACAGGCACCAGAGATTGGTACTCAAGGGCATCTCCTCTGTCGGTTGTACATGGCTACCTGCTTAGGTGGAGGTGCTGTTGCCATGTGGAAGGGCTAACGTTAGCTGGCTATAGCACATGGCTAATGTGCAACTGCTAGGAAAATTTCAGCAGGGCATTCCCACCAGCTCTGTTAGTTTAGAGAAAGAGTTCCAAGAGAGTGCTCAACCAATGATGGTGTCAACAGTGCAAAATGAAATCACAAAGATTAGTTCTGCCAGAAGCTCCGTTCCTGGAAAGAGTTACAACCGTTTCTTACCTCTACAATATATGCTGTAAAAATCAATAAGTGTCTCCTTCTCTTATGGAATAGGTGCTTTTCAATCTAGTATTTTTGCATTGAGTCCTGGGATGATTAAGTCAGTGCTGAAGGCCTTTAAGAGCAGATTCTTCCTTCTAGACTTTTCTGGATATTCTGCCTGTTGGTTTTTCAAAGTCAGTTTTGGTGGAGCTGGCCACTTCTTTACCAGATGTAAGGCTTGGGGTATGTGATGTAGAGCACAAACCACTTACTCCTCTAAGAAATGTTTTTTATCTTTGAATTCCTTCTCATTTGTGGACCACAGTGCCTGGGCTGGATTTTATATTTGGCAAGACTTCATCTTTGCCTTTCTTACTCTCTCAGTGCCACCCTTTTATTCTTAACTGTAGAGGCTCTGTTCATCCAGCTTTAAATTTTTCCAGAGGAAATTATGCTGTATGCAGTTGTATATTTGTTGTGTCCATTGAAGGAGATGAGTTCAGGACATTCCTACACTGCTTTTTTTTTTTTTTTTTTTTACTAGATATCCATAATTTTGATGACTTGTATGTCTTGAATGTCTCTTCATTCTTCTCTGTATCCTAACCTTTGTTAGGATATTTGTTACTATGGTGTACTGACTTGTCTTATTTGTCTCACCTTTTTTAGATAAAATAGGTCAAAGCTGAGAGTTTCCTAATAGCCAAATAAATTAGATATTGATCTGTATGGAAAGTTCTTTTCTTCCTTTACCCTAGGGACCTCAATGTTCCCACAGTGATAATCAAGTTTTTCTTTCAAGGAAGTAATTTCAAAATATTTGATTGCTCAACATTGTAAATATGCCACTTAAAACCAGATGACTTTGTAGATCACCTTTCTTAGAGTAAATGAATATTGTCTAAATTGCAAGTTTAACAAACTGAAGAAATATGAATGAAATTAAATTATACTCTATTTATTTTCACTGTTTTATCTTTCCTCTCAAAAATCAAAAGAAGGGTAAAGTAGTGCATTCAATGGCAAGAATGGCTAAATTATTAAGTAACTAGAGTTTTTATTTTCATATTTAGAGCATTATTTATTTTAATGCTTTTTGTTTAATGGCAAACTTCACAAAGTTGGAGAATGTTTCATACTAGCACATGTTATAGTATTTTCTGAAATTTATTTAAATTTCTTACCCTTCTAGTGAAGGTGTTAATGCAATATAAAAATAAAATAAATAAACTGGAGAAGGGCCAGAAGACTCCTTCACCCTTTAATATCTGCTCACCTTACTGTCCATACACTTCTTCAGGAATTACAATGGTCTTTTAATCCATCAGCTTCCTAAAAAAGATGCCTAGGCAGCAGTGTTTGGTAACAATGTGTGCATCTCAGAAGGAATTCTAGAAAAGCATAAAAGGCATAAAATTACATCAACAGATAAAATTATATCAAGGCATAAATTGTTTTAAGTACAATTAAAGGACTTAGAGTTTAATTGCAAAGTAGTGATCATGTGCTTGGCTCAGTTGTTTAAACTTACTCCAGAAAATGCTCAGTTTAATCTGGGACAATCTTTGGTTTGGGACCTTTTTTTTTTTTTCTTAACTTGCTTGTGACATCACCATTATGATAGAAAGTGAAGAGGAATTAAAAAGCCTCTTGATGAAAGTGAAAGAGGAGAGTGAAACCTGGCTTAAAACTCAAAATTCAAAAAACTAAGGCCATGACATCCAGTCCCATCACTTCATGGAAAATAGATGGGGAAACAATGGAAACAGTGATAGACTTTATTTTCTTGGGCTCCAAAATCACTGCAGATGGTCACTGCAGCCATGAAATTAAAGGATGTTTACTCCTTGGCAGGAAAGCAATGACAAACCTAGACAGCATATTAAAAAGTACAGACATTACTTCACTGACAAATGTTCATATGGTCAAACGAAGGTTTTTCCAGGAGTCATGTACAGATGTGAAAGCTGGACAATAAAATAGGTTGACTGTCAAAGAAATAATGTCTTCAAACTGTCATGCAGAGAAGACTCTTGAGAGCCCCTTGGATAGCAGGAGATCAAACCAGTTAATCCTAAAGGAAATCAACCCTGGATATTCATTGGAAGGAGTAATGCTGAAACGCAAGTAATTTAGCCACCTGATGTGAAGAGCTGACTCATTGGGAAAGACCCTGATGCTGGAAAAGATTAGGCAGGATGAGAAGAGGATGACAGAGGATGGGGTGGTTGAATGGCAACTTAATCGACATGAATTTGAGCAGACTCCAGGAAACTGTGAAAGACAGGAAAGTCTGGCATGCTGCAGTCCATGGGGTCACTAAGAGTTGGACACAACTGAGCAACTGAACAAACAAATAATGTACATTTACTTGATCATCCTAGGAATGAAAATAATAGCGTATAAATAAAGGGACAAATAAGACAATTCTATACAACATATTGCTCTGGAGAAGGAAATGGCAAACCCACTCCAATATTCTTTCTGGAGAATCCCATGGACAGAGGAGCTTGGCAGACTCCCATCTGTGGGGTTGCAAGAGTCAGACATGACTTGGCGACTAAACTACTACTACTTGATCATCCTAGGAATGAAAATAGAGTGCCATAATTTTTATGAATTGTATGCATTGAATATCTCATCATTCTTCTCCATATTCTAAGCCAGTATTTGTCAATAAGTTGTATGCTTTGATAAGTCGCTTCAGTCGTGTCCAACTCTTTGCGACCCCATTAACTGTAGCCTACCAGACGTCTCTGTCCATGGGATTCTCCAGGCAAGAAAACTGGAGTGGGTTTGCCATTTCCTTCTCCAGAGCAATATGTTGTATAGAATTTTTTTATTTGTACCTTTATTTATATGCTATTATTTTCATTTTGTTTAAGGCCCATGGTTAACTACTTAATGTAGTTCTATTTTATACCATTTCCTTTTCTTCTTTGTTCCAAAATCTTTCCATCTTAACATGAAATTTTACCCTTCAGTGTATTTATCTATAAGTTTCATATGCTAATTTGTATACATATGTATAACTAAGAGATGGCATTTGTTTATGTATTTATTTTAAATTTGTTTTGACTTCTTATGTATCTAGTTCTTTTTGGCTTGCTTGTTTTCTTACTTTGTGCATCATATAATGTTTTAAGGATTCATCCATGTTTTCATAAGTAAATCTTGTCAATTTTTTCTTACTTCTGAATAATATTCCATTTTAGATATCTACCCCATTATTTATTGTTTTCCCTAGAATAACTACCAAACTGGCTTCCAGCACTGGTGATAAATGCTCTTTATGTTTTTTTGTGTGTGTGCCCCCATGTGAGAGTTTCTTTGAAGTAAAAATATCCAAGAGTGGAATTTTAGGATTCTAGGAAGTACACATTCTTAGTTTCACTAAGGACTACCACATACTGTCCAAATTTCCATACCAATTATATTCACACCATTCTGATACTATTAGTAATTATTTATAACAATATTGCAGTCTCACATTATTTTAATTATTTCAATGAGAATATATTAATTTTAATATCAAAGCTCTGGAAAATTTTAATGTAAATATGGACCTGAGTAAGAAAATAGTCCTTGGTTTTTATTTTTTCTTTCATTTTTTATGAACTCAGTCTGTAATAGTTAAGTTCAAACTCATATTAATTTCCAGTTTTCAAGTTTATGAATTGTGCTTCTCTCTTATTTACTTGTTTGTTTTAATTTATATATTTTATGAGGTATAGTTATGCTAGTAACTTATGTTACTTAACACAATAATCTCCAGGTCCATTCATGTTGTTTGGAAGTGGCAAAATAGTATTTTTTTTTTTTTTAATGTCTGAGTAGTATTCCATTGTATATACATTTCATTGTATATACTTACCACATCTTTGCCCATTCATCTGCTGGTGGACATTAAAGTTGCTTCCATACCTTGCAATTGTAAATAATGCTTCTGTGATTATTGGTGTGCATGTATCTTTTCAAATTTGTGTGTGTGTGTGTGTTTTTTTTTTTTTTTTTTTAATGCATACCTAGGAGTGGAATTGCTAGGTCACATGGTAGTTCTGTTTTTAGTTTTTTGAGAAACTTCCATAGTGTTTTCCACATTGGCTGCACAAATTTACATTCCCAACAATAATGTGCATGGGTTTCCTTTTTTCTATATCTGTGTCAACATTTGTTACTTGTATTCTTTTTGGTGGTAGCCATTCTGAGAAAGTGAGGAAGAACTAAAGAGCCTCTTGATGAAAGTAAAAGAAGAGAATGAAAAAGTTGACTTAAAACTCATCATTCAGAAAATTAAGATCATGGCATCTGGTCCCATCACATCATGCCAAATATAGGGGGAAACAGTGGAAACAGTGACAGACTTTATTTGGGGGAGGGGGTGGGCTCCAAAATCAAAATCACTGCAGGTGGTGACTGCAGCCGTGAAATCAAAAGACAGTTGCTCCTTGGAAGAAAAGCCATGACCAACCTAGACAGCATATTAAAAAGCAGAGACATTACTTTGCCAGCAAAGGTCCATCTAGTCAAGGATGGTTTTTCCAGTGGACACGTTTGGTTGTGAGAACTGGACTATAAAGAAAGCTGAGTGCCAAAAAATTGATGCTTTTGAACTGTGGTGTTGAAGAAGACTCTTGGAGTCCTTTGAACTGCAAGGAGATCCAACTAGTCCATCCTAAAGGATATCAGTCCTAAATATTCATTGGAAGGACTGATGCTGAAGCTGAAACTCCAATACTTTAGCCACCTCATGCAAAGAACTGACTCATTTGAAGACTTTGGTGCTGGGATAGCCTGAGGGCAGGAGCAGAAGGGGATAACAGAGGATGAGATGGTTGGATGGCATCACTGACTCAATGGTCATGAGTCTGAGTAAACTCCAGGAGTTGGTGATGGACAGAGAGGCCTGGCATGCTGCAGTCCATGGGGTCACAAAGACTCAGACACAACTGAGTGACTGAACTGAACTAATTCTGACAGGTGTGAGGTGATATCTCATTGTGGTTTTTATTTGCATTTCTCTGGTCAGTGATGTTAATCATCTTTTCATGTGCCTGTTTGCATCTGTATATCTTCTTGGAAAATGTCTTGTCTTCCGCTCATTTTTTGTTTGTTTTTTTAAGTTTTTCACATATTTTGATATTAACGCCTTATCAGTCATGTCACTTGCAAATATTTTTTCCCATTCATTAGGTTGTCTTTTCATTTTGCCAATGGTCTACTTTGCTATTCAAAACTTTTAAGATTAATTAAGGACCTGAGATTTATACTTAAAAATCATACCACACAGCATGACCAGCAAAATAAACTAAATAGTTTTGCATGGGTCCATGTGGAACCTAGAGATTTCCCCAGAATATTTTATAATATCTTCTCAGGAATAAACAGAGTGATGTGGCCTATATTTATCATAAAATGCATGGGGAAAATTAATCATTTGTATAATAGAGGCTGGAACAGGTAAACGTTCTAAGGAGTTCAACAGTTATCTTGGAAACTAGTTTGATCTTAGAATTGACAGTCTGAAATCCTTCATTCTGCCTGTAAAGTGTCATGCACTGTGCTTAATTCTAAAGTAATTAAGAAAACAGGAACACAGGGCCTCAACAACAACAACAAAAAAAAAACCCTTATTTCAATCCTGATTCTACCTTTACAAACCATGAGAAAATAGATTAATTTGAGTCTCATGAATTTTTGTTTCTAAGTCTCATTTTCTTCATTTATAAAATGAATATAATAACATTTCCTAAGGATCTTATAAGGATTAGTCCTATCTAGAACAATGACTAGCAAGTAGTAAGTACTTAATAGATATTTACTTATTGTAATAAAATTCCTTACTTAAAATGCATTGAAAGAAGTTCTTTAGAAAAGGTATATATAAAACAAAATAGAATCAGATGAAACTTGAGTGATCAGGAGGCAACAGAAACCAAAATAATATTTTTCTATCAGTTACCTACTCCTTTGAGATTTATAGTCTGATACAAACTCTAGAGTCAAAAGGAATTTCAAACAGAGCTTCTGGTAATACTAGATCCATCAGTCTTATACCACTTTGAGTCTATACTATTAGATACAAAAATAAAGAGTTTAAAAGTAAACTTCAGGAGGTTATAAACATTTCAAGTTTACTAGCCAATCTAAGTTTTAATTTTTTTTTCATCATTTACAGCAGGAAATTAGCATGTCAAATCATAGAACTGGATATTAAATCTTAGTTTTCTGTACCAGTGGCAAGAAAGATACAAGGATTCTCTTGCTTTATTCTCCATTCTACTGAACTCTGCTGATTCACCTTTTATAGTCTCCTATTTTGTTGTTTTAAGATGACCTTTGGAACAGGTATTAACTATTTTTCTAAAAGACTTATGGTATAAAAAAATGCAAGAGTGTAAATAAAGGCACAATTCTTATTTAAAACAAAAAGAGTGTAAAATTGGTGTAAAGATAGACATGTAGTTGAATGGAACAAACTGACAAATTCTAAACAGATCCTTACTTCTGTAATTGATTGATTTTTTGTTATGGTAAAAGTATTATAATATGTTTACCATTTTCTTATTTTAAGTATATAATTCAGTAGCATGAAGTATACATTTACAACATTATGCAGCCAGCACAACTGCCTAGCTTTCACAGTATTTCTTTACACAAGAAAAGAAAAATATATGTCTTCCTCTAAATACTTTTCAGATACCATTGTACAGTTTCTCCTAAAGTAGATTTCTCTCCTTTGTTTTTATAATGACTAAAGCTCTTTAAATGGTCCTTAACTAAAGCAAGAACTCCTCTTAGCTCTGAAGCTTCACTTTTAAAGTGATATGGATCAGATTAGCAATTTGGTTGTTGAACTCCAGGGCATTAAGTCTTACTGTAAAACAATCTTTAATCTTGTTACCTTAAGAAGTCCTTAAGTATATAACACTATTTTTCTTTGCCAAGAAATTACTCCTTGGCTTTTTCCTATGAATCACCCTTTAAATCAAAAGTTATGAAGCTTTTGGGTTCAGTTCATTTTCACTCAGGTACTGCATATCATGTTGAGAGATGGTGAGATATTACATGACTGGCTCTTTTCATCTCTTTATTCATCAAAGCCTTTTCATAAATGACATGGAATATTAAAGAATTTTTAAAGGGAAAATCATAATTGTCTTGCAAATGTAAAATGAACATAAAGATTTTTATTTAACTCATTAACTAGTGGAAGAAGCAGCAAGATATTTAAAAAATAAATTTCAAGTGAGAATCCTAGAAGCAGACAAAAAGGTTGAAATGAATTTAATAGAAACTAATTACTTAAACCCTTTTCATGAAGATGGTGCCGAAGGCGAAGAAGGAAGCCCCTGCCCCTCCTAAAGCGGAAGCCAAAGCAAAAGCTTTGAAGGCCAAGAAGGCAGTGTTGAAAGGTGTCCACAGCCACAAGAAAAAGAAGATCCGGACGTCACCCACCTTCCAGCGGCCCAAAACACTGCGGCTTAGGAGGCAGCCCAAATATCCTCGGAAGAGCGCCCCTAGGAGAAACAAACTTGACCACTATGCCATCATCAAATTCCCCCTCACCATGAGTCAGCCATGAAGAAAATAGAAGACAACAACACACTGGTGTTCATTGTGGATGTCAAGGCCAACAAACACCAAATCAAACAGGCTGTAAAGAAGCTCTATGACATTGACGTGGCTAAGGTCAATACCCTGATCAGGCCTGACGGAGAGAAGAAGGCGTATGTTCGACTGGCTCCTGACTATGATGCTTTGGATGTTGCCAACAAAATTGGGATCATCTAAACTGAGTCCAGCTGGCTAATTCCAAATATAAAAGTTTTCACTATACAAAAAATAATAATAATAATTACTTATGGATGAGACAATTTACATCTCCATCTGACAAAATTTATTTGTGTCACTATAGACAATCATTTCATTGGTTTAACTAGTCATTTTCTACAATTTGAAGAGTTGAAAACCACCTCCAAAACAATAAAAAGTGTGAAATTTATAGAATCAGCTAATAAGGAAGTGTGCACTAGATAATACCCAGCATTCAATTTCAAAGCCTTTCATATTTTATTCTTAAATAATGTAGAAGCAGGAACAACGTGGGAAAGTTCAAGGACATTCTATTGACTATATTAAATTATTGCCATTATTCACATAATCTACAGTCAAAAAAGGGAAAACACATCTAACATTGTTTGGCCACAATGTATAGATCTTTGAGAATCTGAGTATATTCTAATTTTTCTAAAAATTTTTGAGTTCAGCATTTTTATTAGGTGTTTGTGTTTCCCCCCCAAAAAAAAACAACTTTTGTAAAAACTAAAAAAAAAAAAAAAAAATCAAAAGTTATTTTGAAGTTCTCACTCCTGATATCTGTGTTGCTTGTTCAGTCACTAAATCAAGTCCAACTCTTTGCAAACCCATGGACTGCAGCAAGACAGTCTCCAATGTCCTTCACTATCTCCCAGAGTTTGCTCACATTTACGTCTGTTGACTTTGTGGTGCTATCTAACCATCTCATCCTCTGCCACACCCATCTCCTTTTGCCTTCAATCGTTCCCAGTATCATGGTCTTTTCCAGTGAGTGTGCTCTTCTGATCATGTGACCAAACTATTGGAGCTTCAGCTTCAGCATCTGTCCTTCCACTAAGTATTCAGGGTTGATTTTCTTTAGGATTGACTGGTTTGATCTCCTTACAAACCAAGGGACTCTGAAGAGTCTTCTCCAGCAACACAATTTGAAAGCATCAACTCTTTGGCACTCAGTCTTCTTTACAGCCCAACTCTCACATCTGTACATGATTACCTGAAAAACCATAACTGACTTTATAGACCTCTGTTGGCAAAGTGATGTCTCTGCTTCTTAATAGGCTGTCTAGGTTTGTTGAAATTTTCTTTCCAAAAAACAAGAGTCTTTTAATTTCATGGTTACAGTCAACATCTGCAGTCATTTAGGATCCCATGAAAATAAAGTGTCACTGCTTCTACTTTTCCCCCTTCTATTTGCCATAAAGTGATGGGACTGGACACCACAAAGTTAGCTTTTTGAATGTTGAGTTTGTTTTTTTTTGTTTGTTTGTTTGTTTTTACATCACTCAAATTTTATACCTTGAATGTTGAGTTTTAAGCCAGCTTTTCCACTCTCTTCTTTCATACTCATCAAGAGGCTCTTTAGTTACTCTTCATTTTCTGACATTAGAGAGGTATCATCTATATATCTGAGGTTGTTGATATATCTCTGGCACTCTTAATCCCACCTTGTGATTCATCCAGGCTTCATTTCACATAATGTGTTCTACATATAAGTTAATAAGCAGGGTGACAATATACAACCTTGTCATACTCCTTTCCCAGTTTTGAACTAATCAGTTGTTTCATGTCTGGTTCTAGCTGATACCTATAAATGTGATTCTATTTGGAAATAGAGTCTTTGCAAATGTAATTAAAATGTAAATTAATATGAAGACCTATGGAGTAGGATGGGCCTTCATCCAGTATGACTTGAGTCCTTATAAGAAGAGGAGAGGAGACAGAGATGAACACATCATATGATGACATAGATATTTAGGAATGATGTCTGTACAGACTAAGGAACCCTGATGATATTCTGTAATGTTAGAAGATAAGAAAAGGGCATGAAACAGATTATCTCCTATGGCTTTCAGAAAGAGCGTGGTCCTGACTACACCTTGATTTCAGACTTCTAATCATCAAAACTGTGAGGGAATTTTTTTTTTTTTTAATTTATGCCACCCAGTTTGTGATCATTTGTTGCAGCAGTCCTAGGAAACAAATGAACAATTTTTTACACTGCCTTGTAATTTAAGATAATGGTATATAGGAGGTTGAAGAAAATAGATAAACTTTGCACAGATTCTAAGTGACAGAGTAGAAACTTGGCCCAAGTACCTTCAATCAAAATCTTACTTTTTCTTCACTATGCCTTACACATTTTTGGTTGAGAAAAATTTTGAGTGCTATCAGCTTTTAATTTTTATTAAATATTGAAATGGTCAGTTTCTTATTACTAAATCATGGTCATTAATAAAACATCCTCAAACTAATGCTATTTATAATTCCTTGAATAAAAAGAAAACCATAATGATTTTATTTGGTTTTATTTTAGCAAATATATTAACTGAGTTTTCTTTTATTTATTTGTATAACATAATTTGAAAACAGCAAGACATATTAGAAAACACAACAAAACAAAAAAGCTTGTGAATTATGAAGGACATATCTTTTAATTACTTTTTGTTCCATTTTATGATATAATATTAATTCATCATGCATGCGAGCTAAGTCTCTTCAATCATGTCCAACTCTTTGCAACCTTCTGGACTGTAACCTGCTAGGCGCCTTTGTCCATGGGATTCTCCTGGCAAGAGTATAGAAGTCCTTGTCATGTCCTTCTCCAAGGGATCTTCCTGAACTAGAGATCAACCCCCGCCCCCACCTCGCCCATCTCTTATGTCTCCTGTATTGGCAGATGGGTTCTTTATCACTAGAGCCACCTGGAAGGACCATTAATTCATTAGAGGAGCCAAAATAGTTATACAGTAATGGCAAGAAAATGAGATGTAATTAGATATTGTCTTACTGAATTTTGGTGTTTTAGGTATTTGCTATGGTGCCAAGTTTTCAATATTATTTTTGTGAGTTTTAGTTGTATAGTCCAGATAGAAAAATGAATACAGATATAAATTTCAGTTTATGGTAAATAGTTATAAAAATGATGACTAATGCAGCACAAATAAGTTTCAACCATGAATAATTTCACCAAACATTTTGGTATATTTGACATATTTTGACACTTAAAATTTTGGTATATTTTTCTGTAAGTTGATATCACTGTACATATGCACATACACAAACATATATTTTTGTGCTTTGTTCTTTTCATATCCTATTATACATTTGAATTCTATGACTCAGAATAACCAGTGTTTGTTTTGAAATCTCATTATTTCATTTTGGTGTCTGTTGGTTTAATGATAAATTTTATCCTAGTGAGATATCATATAATAAATTCTGCTATACTTATATCATGCTTATTTATTCAGGTCAGTTAGTCGCTCAGCTGTGTCTGACTCTTTGTGATCCCATGAATTGCAGCACGCCAGGCCTCCCTGTCCATCACCAACGCCTGGAGGTCACTCAAACTCACATCCATCAAGTCAGTGATGTCATCCAGCCATCTCATCCTCTGTCGTTCCCTTCTCTTCCTGCCGCCAGTCCCTCCCAGCATCAGAGTCTTTTCCAATGAGTCAACTCTTTGCATGAGGTGGCCAAAGTATTGGAGTTTCAGCTTCAGCATCAGTCCTTCCAAAGAACACCCAGGACTGATCTATTAGATGATACAGTTGTATAAATATTTTTCTAGGAACCATGAAAATAAAAGTTTCATTGAAAATGAGCAGTTATATTTATTTTGTATTTCTTTAAAGACTGCAAAACAAAAATACTATCTCTGTCTTACTATTTTTTTCTTAGTTGGTTCTATCCGTAGATATGCAGCAGTATGAAGCCAGTTTTATTATATATGCTATTACTTAAAAGTATTTCTTTTACCCTTTGAATTATTATTGATTTTGCTCTTATAGATGCCAGTGATTAAGTGTATATGAGTAGAGTCTGTTTGTTTCACTAGTTTCTGATACATCACGAGGTGCTATTTTTGAATTTATCTAGCAGTACTTTGGCCACCTCATGCAAAGAGTTGACTCATTGGAAAAGACTCTGATGCTGGGAGGGATTGGGGGCAGGAGGAGAAGGGGACGACAGAGGATGAGATGGCTCGATGGCATCACTGACTCGATGGATGTGAGTTTGAGTGAACTCTGGGAGATGGTGATGGACAGGGAGGCCTGGCGTGCTGCAATTCGTGGGGTTGCAAAGAGTTGGACACGACTGAGTGACTGAACTGAAATAAACTGAGCCTCTGTCTATTAATGCCATGCAAACACTACAGAGTCATGAGTTGTTGTTTAAAACTCTCAGAAAGATGTTCAAATATACACATTTCCCTTGATCTTAAACAATACTTTTTATTCTTGCCTATAAAACCAGGCAAGAAAATGTGGATGTTTCAGCATATTACAACATGCTATTATATGCTATTCTTATAGAAAGTACCTAAAACATATCCAGCTGGCTAGATATATTTTGAATTAAAGGAATTACAAAAATCTTTATTAATAAAACAATATAAATAAACTCAACTTATTCATTAATTTTACTGTCTGTTGACTCATTTAGAAGAGAGATACAGAGAGAGCAAAGTGTTGTTCTTTCTTCAAATCTATGCATCGCCCTTAAAATTGATACAATTTTTTTTTTAAATAACATAAAATAAAAACTGGGACGTACATGTGTGTAGGAACCCCCTGAAGTTGTCAAGGTACAAAATTGCTATCATACACCTGTGAGAATTTTCATATATCCTTAATATATTTACTATGGAATATCACACTGATATGCAGTAAATTCCTGTAGTAAAATACAGCTACTATTTTAGGGTTGGGTTCAGAACCCATATATGTAAAATTCCATATCAGGTCCAATGAATCAGTAAATTTCACATAAAAGTTAGAATTTCCAAGTTATCTTCTAAATTATTTTTAGGGGTGGGCAGTCCTAAGATGGCAGAGGAATAGCATGGGGAGACCACTTTCTCCCCCACAAATTCATTGAAAGAACATTTGAATGCTGAGCAAATTCTGCAAAACAACTTCTGAATGCTGACAGAGGACATCAGGCACCTAGAAAGGCAGCCCATTGTCTTCTAAAGTAGGTAGGACAAAATATAAAAGATAAAAAGGGAGACAAAAGAGGTAAAGACAGAGATTCATCCCAGTAAGGGAGTCTTAAAACAGGAGAAATTTCTAAACACCAGGAAACACTCTCATCAGCGAGTCTGTGGGGAGTTTTGGAATCTCAGAGGGCAACAATAACCAGGAGGAAAAATAAATAAATAAAACCCACAGATTACATGTCTAATGGCAACTATCAGCACTCGCATCTGCCGCCAGAAGCAGGGGCTGAACAGGAAGGTGCTGGCTACATTGCTTAGGGTAAGGACTGGGCCTGAATGCCCTGAGGGCAACTTGAGGGAACTAATGTGAGACATAAACCCAAACTGTGGGATAGCCAGAGAGAGAGGAGAAAAAAGACAGAGAGAGAGAGAACTATCCCACAAAAAGCCCTACCTAAGGCACTGCCAGGCACGCTCACAGAGCGAAGGACTAAGTGAATACTAGAGGAGAGCTAGCAGGCTGCAGACTGGCCCATCATCTGCCAGAGACAGGGCAGCAGGTTGGGGGCAGCCAGAGACAGAAAGGGGCAATCTCGGCCCCAGAGAGGCATCCTCTACCAAACTGCAAGCAGGCTTCCAGCTGCTAACCAAGATTTCTTGGAATTCTGGACGGTTGACATCCACCAGGAGGGTGGCAGCCAGAGATCAGCTCCCCAGAAGAGACACATGGTACACCTGAGACGGCCCACCTGCTGCCACCCAGGAAACCGAGCTTGGACCGGAGAGGTGATAAGATGCATTCCCCACTGGAGGGAGACTGCACTCTCCAAGCACCTGGTAGCCTGAGCTGTTCGGACCTGGGAAGGGCAAAAAACAGGCCCAACCAAGTCTGTGCCTTTGTGGAGTACCCGAGAACCTAAACATGAGTGGCTTAGACCTGGGAAGTGCACATAACCCAGGCCTGGCTCAGACAGTTCCCCAGCAGAACAACCTAGAGCCTGAGAAGTGTAGACTGGGAAAATGCACAAGCCATGAGTGGGAGCAAACCCAGGGCGGCCAAGACACTGCGAGCACTCCCACACACATCAGTGATATTTGTTTGCAGTGTTCCCCACAGCACAACTGATCATGTGAGCCTAAATAAGTGACCACCTTCTCCCCCTTTTGTCAGGGTGGAAATTAGACACTGAAGACCAGCAAACAGAAGAAGCTAAAATAAACAGAGGGAACAACTTTGGAAGTGACAGGTGCAACAGATTAAAACCCCATAGTTAGCACCAACTACATTGGAAAGGGCTGAACTGACTCCACACTGTCTGCCACAGCTCCAGAGAAATTCCTAGATATATTTTTATTATTATCATTTTTATTTTTTTTAGTTTTAAGTCTTCTATTACTCCTTTAATTTTCATTTTTATAACCTACTTTAACCTTGTGAAAAAAAGACCCTATTTTAAAAGCAAACTTCATATATATTTTATAATATTTGTGACTTTGTTTTATCTTTTTAATATTGAATTATTGAGTCTAACCTCTACTCTAGATTTTAATCTTTACTTTTGCTATTTGTTATCAATTTTGTACCTTTTAGACCCCAATCTTAAGTACTCAATTTTACTTGGAATGTGATTACTGGCTTGATTGCTCCCTCCTCCTTTTGACTCTCTTTTTTCTCCACCAGGTTGCCTCTATCTCCACCCTCCCCCTTTTCTTGTCTATGCAATGCTGTGAATCTCTTTGTGTGTTTCAGGCTGTGGAGAACACTTAGAGAACTGATTACTGGCTGGATCTCTCTCTCTCCTCTTGATTCCCCCTATTCTCCTCCTGGTCACCACTGTCTCCTTCCTCCCTCTTCTTTTCTCTGTGTAATTCTGTGAACTTCTCTGAGGGGTCCAGACTGTGGAGAGCACACAGGGAATTGACTACTGGATAGCTTGATCTTTCCCCTTTTGATTCCCCCTCTTCTCCTCCTGGTCACCTCTATCTCCCTCTTCCCTCTTCTCTTCTCCATGTAACTCTGTGAATCTCTCTGGGTGTCCCTCATTGTGAAGTTTTTTTATCAAAAACCTGGATGTTTTATCATCAGTGCTATATAGATGGAGAAGTCTTGAGGCTACTGTAAGAATAAGACTAAAAACCAGAGGCAGGAGGTTTAAATCCAAACCATGAGAACACCAGAGAACTCCTGACTCCAGGGAGTATTAATCGATAAGAGCTCATCCAAAAGCCTCCATACCTACTACTTAAACCAAGCACCACCCAAGGGTCAACAAGTTCCAGAACAAGACATACCATGCAAAGTCTCTAGCAACACAGGAACATAGCCCTGAGCTTCAATATACAGGTAGCCCAAAGTCACACCAAACCCATAGACATCTCAAAACTCACTACTGGACACTTCATTGCACTCTAGAGAGAAGAAATCCAGCTTCTCTCAAATCCAGCTTCCCACCAAAACACCGATGCAAGCTTCCCTAATCAGAAAACTTTGACATGCCACCCGTCTAACCCCACCCACAGTGAGGAACCTCCACAATAAAGAGGAACCACAAACTGACAGCATACAGAAAGGCCAACCCAAACACAGCAATCTAAACTAGATGAAAAGGCAGAGGAATACTCAGCAGGTAAAGGAACATGATAAATGTCCACCAAACCAAACAAAAGAGCAGGAATCTACCTGAAAAACAATGCAAAATAATGATAGTAAAAATGATAGAAAATCTTGAAAACAAAATGAAGTTATAGATAAATAGCGTGGAGACAAGGATTGAGAAGATGCAAAAATGTTTAACAAGGACCTAGAAGAAATAAAAAATCAATATATAATGAATAATATAATAAATTAGATCAAAAACACTCTGGAGAGAACCAACAGGAAAATAACTGAGGCAGAAAATAGGATAAGTGAGGTAGAAGATAGAATGATAAAAATAAATGAAGCAGAGAGGAAAAAAGAATTAAAAGAAATGAGGACAACCTCAGAGACTTCTGCAACAATGTTAAATGCCCCAACATTCAAATCATAGGAGTCCCAGAAGAAGAAGACCAAAAGAAAGGCCATGAGAAAATACTTGAGGAGATAATAGTTGAAATCTTCCCTAAAATGGGCAAGGAAATAGTCATCCAAGTCCAAGACACCCAGAGAGTCCAAAACAGGGTAAGCCAAAGGCAAAACACCCCAAGACACATATTAATCAAATTAACAAGATCAAATGCAAAGAAAAAATATTAAAAGCAGCAAGAGAAAAACAACAAATAACACACAAGGGGTTTCCCATAAGGATAAGAGCTGATCTTTCAGTAGAAACTCTTCAGGCCAGAAGGGAATGGCAAGACATACTTAAAGTGATGAAAGAGAGAAAACTACAACCAAGATTACTGTACCCAGCAAGGATCTCATTCAACTAAGAAGGAGAAATCAAAAGCTTTACAAACAAGCAAAAGCTGAGAGAATTCAGCACCACCAAACCAGCTCTTCAACAAATGCTAAATGATGTTCTCTAGACAGGAAACACAGAAAGAGTGTATAAACTCAAACCCAAACCAACAAAGTAAATGGCAACGGGATCATACTTATCAATAATTACCTTAAATGTAAATGGGTTGAATGCATCAACCAAAATACAAAGACTGGCTGAATGGATACAAAAACAAGACCCCTATATATGCTGTCTACAAGAGACCCACCTCAAAACAAATGGAAACCAAAAGAAAGCAGGAGTAGCAATATTCATATCAGATAAAACAGACTTTAAAATAAAGGCTGCGAAAAGAGACAAAGAAGGACACTACATAATGATCAAAGGATCAATCCAAGAAGAAGATATAACAATTATAAATATATATGCACCCAACATAGGAGCACTGCAATATGTAAGACAAATGCTAACAAGTATGAAAGGGAAATTAACAATAATACAATAATATACAATAATAGTGGGTGACTTGAATATCCCACTCACACCTATGGATAGCTCAACTAAGCAGAAAATTAACAAGGAAACACAAACTTTAAATGATATAATGGGCCAGTTAGACCTAATTGATATCTATAGGACATTTCACCCCAAAGCAATTAATTTCACCTTTTTCTTAAGTGCACATGGAAACTTCTCCAGGATAGATCAAATCCTGGGCCATAAATCTAGCCTTGGTAAATTCCAAAAAAATGAAATCATTCTAAGCATCTTTTCTGACCACAATGTAGTAAGATTAGATCTCAATTACAGGAGAAAAACTATTAAAAATTCCAACATATGGAGGCTGAACAACATGATTCTGAATAACCAACAAATCACAGAAGAAATAAAACAAGAAATCAAAATATGCATAGACACAAATGAAAATGAAAACACAACAACCCAAAACCTATGGGACACTGCAAAAGCAGTGCTAAGGGGAAGGTTCATAGCAATACAGGCTTACCTCAAGAAACAAGAAAAAGTCAGATAAGTTATCTAACTGTACATCTAAAGCAACTAGAAAAAGGAAGAAATGAAGGACCCTAAGGTTAGTAGAAGGAAAGAAATGATAAAACTTAGGGCAGAAATAAATGAAAAAGAAACAAAAGAGACCATAGCAAAAGTCAACAATGCTAAAAGCTGATTCTTTGAGAAGATAAATAAAATAGACAAACCATGAGCCAGACTCATCAAGAAACAAAAGGAGAGGAATCAAATCAACAAAATTAGAATGAAATGGAGAAATCATAACAGACAACACAGAAATACAAAGATCATTAGAGACTATGACTAGCAATTATATGCCAATAAAATAGACAACTTGGAAAAAAATGGACAAATTCTTAGAAAAGTATAACTTTCCAAAACTGAACCAGGAAGAAATAGAAAATTTAACAGACCCATCACAAGCATGGAAAACGTAACTGTAATTAGGAATCTTCCATCAAACAAAAGCCCAGGACCAGATGGCTTCACAGCTGAATTCTACAAAAAATTTAGAGAACTAACACCTATCCTACTCAAGCTCTTACAGGAAATTGCAGCGGAAGGTAAATTTCCAAACTCATTCTATGAGGCCACTATCACCCTAATACCAAAACTAGACAAAGATGCCACACAAAAAAAAAAAAAAAAAAAAAAAAAACTACAGGACAATATCACTGATGAACATAGATGCAAAAATCCTTAACAAAATCTAACAAACACAATCCAAGAACATATTAAAAAGATCAAACAGTGACCAAGTGGGTTTTATCTCAGGAATTCAAAGATTTTTTGGTATCTGCAAATCAATCAATGTAATACACCACATTAACAAATTGAAAGATAAAAAAACATATGATTGTCTCAATAGATGCAGAGAAAGACTTTGACAAAATTCAACATCCATTTATGACAAAAACCCTCCAGAGAGCATGAATAGAAGGAACATACCTCAACATAATGAAAGCAATATATGACAACCCCACAGTTCAGTTCAGTTCAGTTCATTCGCTCAGTCGTGTCCGACTCTTTGCAACCCCATGAATCACAGCACGCCAGGCCTCCCTGTCCATACCATCTCCCAGAGTTCACCCAGACTCATGTCCATCAAGTCTGTGATATCATCCAGCCATCTCTTCCTCGGTCGTCCCCTTCTCCTCCTGCCTCCAATCCCTCCCAGCATCAGAGTCTTTTCCAATGAGTCAACCCTGCGCATGAAGTGGCCAAAGTACTGGAGCTTCAGCTTTAGCATCATTCCCTCCAAAGAAATCCCAGGGCTGATCTCCTTCAGAATGGACTGGTTGGATCTCCTTGCAGTCCAAGGGATTCTCAAGAGTCTTCTCCAACACAACAGTTCAAAAGCATCAATTCTTTGGCACTCAGCCTTCTTCACAGTCCAACTCTCACATCCATACATGACCACAGGAAAAACCATAGCCTTGACTAAACGGACCTTAGTCGGCAAAGTAATGTCTCTGCTTTTGAATATACTATCTAGGTTGGTCATAACTTTTCTTCCAAGGAGCAAGCATCTTTTAATCTCATGGCTGCAGTCACCATCTGCAGTGATTTTGGAGCCCCCAAAAATAAAGTCTGACACTGTTTCCACTGTTTCCCCATCTATTTCCCGTGAAGTGATGGGACTGGATGCCATGATCTTTGTTTTCTGAATGTTGAGCTTTAAGCCAACTTTTTCGCTCTCCTCTTTCACTTTCAAACCTTATCCTCAATGGAGGAAAATTGAAAGTGTTTCCTCTAAAGTCAAGAACAAGACAAGGGTGCCCACTCTCACCACTACTATTCAATATAGTTTTGGAAGTTTGGGCCACTGTGATCAGAGAAGAAAAAGAAATAAAAGGAATCCAGATTGGAAGAGAAGAAGTAAAACTCTCACTGTTTGCAGATGTCATGATCCTCTACGTAGAAAACGCTAAAGACTCCACCAGAAAATTACTAGAGCTAATCAATGAATGAAGGAAAGTTGAAAGATATAAAATTAACACAGAGAAATCCCTTACATTCCTATACATAATCAATGAGTAAACAGAAAGACAAATTAAGGAAATAATTCAATGCACCATTGCAATGAAAAAAATAAAATACTTAGGAATATATCTATCTAAAGAAACAACAGACCTACATATAGAAAACTAAAACACACTGGCCTTAAAAATAGCTGTGAAAAGAAGAGAAGCAAAAAGCAAAGGAGAAAAGGAAAGATATAAGCATCTGAATGCAGAGTTCCAAAGAATAGCAAGAAGAGATAAGAAAGCCTTCTTAACAATACAAAGAAATAGAGGAAAACAATAGAATGGGAAAGTCTAGAGATCTCTTCAAGAAAATTAGAGATACCAAGGGAACATTTCATGCAAAGATGGGATCGATAAAGGACAGAAATGGTATGGACCTAACAGAAGCAGAAGATATTAAGAAGAGGTGGCAAGAATACACAGAAGAACTGTACAAAAAGATCTTCATGACCAAGATAATCACGATGGTGTGATCACTCACCTAGAGCCAGACATCTTGGAATGTGAAGTCAAGTGGGCCGTAGAAAGCATCACTACGAACAAAGCTAGTGGAGGTGATGGAATTCCAGTTGAGCTATTTCAAATCCTGAAAGATGTTGGTGTCAAAGAGCTGCACTCAATATGCGAACATATTTGGAAAACTCAGCAGTGGCCACAGGACTGAAAAAGGTCAGTTTTCATTGCAATCCCAAAGAAAGGCAATGGAAAAGAATGCTCAAACTACCGCACAATTGCACTCATCTCACATGCTAGTAAAGTAATGCTCAAAATTCTCCAAGCCAGGCTTCAGCAATACATGAACCGTGAACTTCCTGATGTTCAAGCTGGTTTTAGAAAAGGCAGAGGAATCAGAGATCAACTTGCCAACATCCACTGGATCATGGGAAAAGGAAGAGAGTTCCAGAAAAACATCTATTTCTGCTTTGTTGACTATGCCAAAGCCTTTGACTGTGTGGATCACAATAAACTGTGGAAAATTCTGCAAGAGATGGGAATCCCAGACCACCTGACCTGACTCTTGAGAAATTTGTATGCAGGTCAGGAAGCAACAGTTAGAACTGGACCTGGAACAACAGACTGGTTCCAAATAGGAAAAGGAGTATATCAAGGCTGTATATTGTCACCCTGCTTATTCAACTTATATGCAGAGTACATCATGAGAAACACTGGGCTGGAAGAAGCACAAGCTGGAATCAAGATTGCTGGGAGAAATATCCATAACCTCAGATATGCAGATGACACCACCCTTATGGCAGAAAGTGAAGAGGAACTAAAAAATCCTCTTGATGAAAGTGAAAGTGGAGAGTAAAAAGTTGGCCTGAAGCTCACCATTCAGAAAATGAAGATCATGGCATCTGGTCCCATCACTTCACGGGAAATAGATGGGGAAACAGTGGAAACAGTGTCAGACTTTATTTTGGGGTCTCCAAAATCACTGCAGATGGTGACTGCAGCCATGAAATTAAAAGACGTTTACTCCTTGGAAGAAAAGTTATGACCAACCTAGATAGCATATTGAAAAGCAGAGACATTACTTTGCCAACAAAGGTCCGTCTAGTCAAGGCTATGGTTTTACCAGTGGTACGAATGGATGTGAGAGTTGGACTGTGAAGAAAGTTGAGCACCAAAGAATTGATGCTTTTGAACTGTGTTGTTGGAGAAGACTCTTGAGAGTCCCTTGGACTGCAAGGAGATCCAACCAGTGCTTTTTGAAGAAGATCAGCCCTGGGATTTCTTTGGAAGGAATGATGGTAAAGATGAAACTCCAGTACTTTGGCCACCTCATGCAAAGAATTAACACCTTGGAAAAAACTCTGATGCTGGGAGGGATTGGGGGCAGGAGGAGAAGGGGATGACAGTGGATGAGATGGCTGGATGGCATCACTGACACGATGGACGTGAGTCTGAGTGAACTCCGGGAGCTGGTGATGGACAGGGAGGCCTGGCGTGCTGGGATTCATGGGGTCGCAAAGTGTCGGACACAACTGAGCAACTGAACTGAACTGATAAAACACTGGTGAAAGAAATCAAAGAGGACACAAATAGATTGAGAAATATACCATGTTCATGGATTAGAAGAACCAATATAGTGAAGATGAGTATACTACCCAAAGCAATCTATAGATTCAATGCAACCAATATCAAGCTACTAACGGTATTTTTCACAGAACTAAAACAAATAATTTCACAATGTGTATGGAAAAACAAAAAACCTCAAATAGCCAAAGTAATCTTGAGAAAGAAGAATGGAACTGGAGGAATCAACCTGCCTGACTTCAGGCTATACTACAAAGCCACAGTCATCAAGACAGTATGGTACTGGCACAAAGACAGAAATATAGATCAATATAACAAAATTGAAAGCCCAGAGATAAATCCACACACCTATGGACACCTTATCTGTGATAATGGAGGCAAGAATATACAATGGAGAAAAGACAGCCTCTTTAAGAGTTGACGCTAGGAAAACAGGTCCACCACTTGTAAAATAGTGAAACTAGAACCCTTTCTAACACCATACACAAAAATAAATTCAAAATGGATTAAAGATCTAAATGGAAGACCATAAACTATAAAATTCCTAGAGGAAAACATAGGCAAAACACTCTCTGACATAAATCACAGCAGGATCCTCTATGACCCACCTCCCAGAGTAATGGAAATAAAAGCAAAAATAAACAAATGGGATCTAATTAAACCTAAAAGCTTTTTCACAACAAAGGAAACTATAAGCAAGGTGAAAAGACAACTTTCAGAATGGGAAAAAATAATAGCAAGTGAAACAACTGACAAATAATTAATCTCAAAAATATACAAGCAACTACTGTAGCTCAATTCCAGAAAATAAATGACCCAATCAAAAAATGGGGCAAATAACTAAACAGACCTTTCTCCAAAGAAGATATACAGATGGCTAACAAACACATGAAAAGATGCTCAACATCACTCATTATCAGAGAAATACAAATCAAAACCACAGTGAGGTACCATTTCACGCCAGTCAGAATGGCTGCTATCCGAACGTCTACAAAAAATAAATGCTGAAGAGGGTGTGGAGTAAAGGGAACCCTCTTACACTGTTGATGGGAATGCAAACTAGTACAGCCACTATGGAGAATAGTGTGGAGATTCCTTAAAAAACTGGAAATAGAACTGCCTTATGACCCAGCAATCCCACTGCTGGGCAAACACACCAAGGAAACCAGAACTGAAAGAGACACATGTACCCAAATGTTCATCGCAACACTGTTTATAATAGCCAGGACATGGAAGCAACCTAGATATCCATCAGCAGATGAATGGATAAGAAAGCTGTGGTACATATACACAATGGAGTATTACTTAGCCTTTAAAAAGAATACATTTGAATCAGTTCTAACGATGTGGATGAAACTGAAGCCCATTATACAGAGTGAAGTAAGCCAGAAAGAAAAAATACCAATACAGTATATTAACACATATATATGGAATTTAGAAAATGGTAATGATAACCCTTCTTTTGGAACATTCTTTTGGACTGTGTGGGAGAAGGTGAGGGTGGGATGATTTGAGAGAATAGCTTTGAAATATGTATATTATCATATGTGAAACAGATCGCCAGTCCAGGTTCAATGCATGAGACAGGGTGCTCAGAGCTGGTGAACTGGGATGACCCAGAGAGATGGGATGGGGAGGGAGGTGGGAGGGAGGTTCAGGATGTGGAACACATGTACACTCATGGCTGATTCATGTCAACGTATGGCAAAACCACTACAATATTGTAAAGTATTTAGCCTCCAATTAAAATAAATAAATTTAAAAAAAAATTATTATATTCTAAAAGATAATAAAGGAAATGAGACAACATATCTAGGGACAAGAGAGTTTTTTATACTTTTAAAAAGTTTTTATAATTAATTTTTATTGGAGTATGAACGATTCAAAGAAGTAAAGGAAAACAAAGGATTGGGAAAGACTAAAGATCTCTTTGGAAAAATCAGAGATATCAAGGAAACATTTCAAGCAAGTATAGATATGATAAAGGACATAATTGTAAGGACAAAACAGGCAGAAGAGATGAAGAGGAGGTGGCAAGAATACACAAAAGAACTATACAAAAAAGGTATTATGACTGGGATGACCACAATGATGTTGTCACTCACCTAGAGTCAGACATCAAGAAGTGTGAAATCAAATGGGATGTAGGAAGCATCACTATAAAGAAAGCTAGTGGAGGTGATAGAATTCCAGCTGAGCTGGAAAATCCTTAAATCCTAAAAGATGATGCTGTTAAAGTGCTGAACTCAATATGCCAGCAAATTTGGAAAACTCAGCAGTGGCCACAGGACTGGAAAAGGTCAGTTTTCATTGAAATCCCAAAGAAGGACAATGCCAAAGAATGTTTGAACTACTGCACAATTACATATATTTTATATACTACCAAGGTAATTCTCAAAATCCTCCAAGCTAGGCTTCAACAGTACATGAACTGAGAACTTCCAGATGTAAAAGCTGGATTTAGAAAAGGCAGAGGAACCAGAGATCAAATAGCCAACATCTGTTGGATCATAGAAAAGTCAAGAAAATTCCAGAAAAATGTCTACTTCTGTTTCATTGACTACACAAAAGCCACTGACTGTATGGATCACAACAAACTGTGGAAAATATTTAAAGAGATGGAATACCAGACCACATTACCTGCCTCCTGAGAAACCTATGTGTAGGTCAAGAAGCAACAGTTAGAGACTTACATAGAGCAACTAGTTCAAAATTGGGAAAAGAGTATGACAAGGCTGTATGTTATCACCATGCTTATTTAACTTATATATAGAATACACCATGTGCAATGTTGAGCTGGATGAATCAGAAGCTGGAATCAAGATTGCTAGGAGAAATATCAACAACCTCAGATATGTAGATGATACCACTCTAATGGCAGAAAATGAAGAGGAACTAAAGAACCTCTTGATGAGGGTGAAACAGAAGAGTGAAAAAGCTGGCTTAAAACTCAATATTCAAAAAACTAAGAACAAGACATCCAGTCCCATGACTCCATAGCAAAATGAAGGGGGAAAAGTAGAAGCAGTGACAGATCTTACTTTTGGAGGCTTCAAAATCACAGTGGACAGTGATTGCAGCTATGAAATTAAAAGGTGCTTGCTCCTTGTATAGGAAGCTATGACCAACTAGACAGCATATTAAAACAAGGAAAGACATCATTTTGCCTTTAAAAAGAACACATTTGAATCAGTTCTAACGATGTGGATGAAACTGAAGCTCATTATACAGAGTGAAGTAAGCCAGAAAGAAAAACACCAAACAGCAAAGGTCCATATAGTCAAATGTATGGTTTTTCCTGTAATCATGTACAGATGTGAGAGTTGGACCATAAAGAAGGCCGAGGGTTGAAAATTTGATGATTTTTGAATTGTAGTGTTGGAAAAGACTCGAGAGCCCCTTGGACTGCAAGGAGATCAAACCAGTCAGTCCTAAAGAAATTAAGCCTGAATATTCATCGGAAGGACTGATGTTCAAACTGAAGCTCCAATACTTTGGCCATTTAATGCAAAGAGCTGACTCATTGGAAAAGACCATTGAGAAAGACTGAAGGCAAAAGGAGAAGAGGGCGGCAGAGTATGAGATGGTTGGATAGAATCACTGACTCAATATGTTGTTCAGTCACTCAGTTTTGTCTGACTCTTTGCGACCTCATGGACTGCAACACACCAAGCTTCTCTGTCCTTCACCATTTCCAGAGCTTGCTCAAATTCATGTCCATTGAGTCGGCAGTGCCATCCAACCAACTCATCTTCTATTATCCCCTTTTCCTCCTGCACTCAATCCTTCCTAGTATCTGGTGCTTTTCCAATGAGTCGGCTCTTTGCATCAGGTGGCCAGAATATTGCAGAAGGTGGCAGCTTCAGCTTCAGCATCAGTCCTTCCAAAGAATATCCAGGACTGATTTCCTTTAGGATTGATTGGTTTGATCCCTTTGCAGTCCAAGGGACTCTCAAGAGTCTTCTCTAGCACCACTATTCAAAAGTATCGGTTCTTCGGTGCTCAGCCTTCTTACTGGTCCACTGCTCACATCTGTGCATGACTACTGGAAAAACCAAAGCTTTGATGATAGGAACCCTTGGTGGTAAAGTAATGTCTCTGCTTTTTAATATGCTATCTGTTTGTCATAGCTTTTCTCTCCAAGGGGCAAACATCTTTTAATTTCATGGCTGCAGCCACCATCCACAGTGATTTGGGGGCCCAAGAAAATAAAGTCTACCACTCTTTCCATTGTTTCCCCATCTATTTACCATGAAATGATGGGACTGGATGCCTTGTTCTTAGTTTTCTAAATGTTGAGTTTTAAGCCAAAATTTTGACTCTCCTCTTTCAGCTTCATCAAGAGACTCTTTAGTTCCTCTGCACTTTCTGTCATAAAGGTGGTGTCATCTGCATATCTGAGGTTATTGATATTTCTCCCAGAAATCTTGATTCCAGCTTGTGTGGAATTTGAGCAGATTAGGGAGATAATGAAGGACAGGGAAGCCTGGCATGCTGTAGTCCATGGGGTCTCAAAGAGTGGGACACAACTTGGTGACTGAACAACAACAGTGATTTACAGTGTTGTATTAGCTTCTGCTGTACATAAAAGTGAATCAGTTATACATATACACATAGCTACTTTTTTATATTCTTTTCCCATATAGATAATTAGAGTGTATTGATTAAAGCTTCCTGTGCTATACAGTATAGTTTTAGTTAGCTGTCTATTTTATATATAGTAATGTGTATATATCAATCCCAATCTCCCAATTTATCCCCTTCTTACCACCTGGTAGCTCATAAGTTTGTTTTCTACATTTGTGACTCTCTTTTGATTTTGTAAATAAATTAATTTGTAACATTATTTTAGACTCCACAAATAAGTCATAGCATATGATATATGTCTTTCTCTGTCTGACTTACTTCACTCACCCTGACAATCTCTAGGTCCATTCATGTTGCTGAAAATGGCATTATTTCATTCTTTTTTATGACTGAGTAACATTCCATTATATATATCTATCACATCTTACTTATTCATTCCTCTGTTGAAGGACATTTAGGTTGCTTCCATTTTCTGGCTATTACTGCATTTTCTGGCTAAATACTACTGCAATGAACATTGAGGGTGCATATATCTTTTCTCTTTTTTAGGATTTTTTAAAATTCATTTTATTTTTGGCTCTGCTGAGTCTTCATTGCTGCATATGGGCTTCTTCTAGCTACAGGAGCAAGGGTTACTCTCTAGTTGCAGTGTGCCAAACCGTGTCCCCTGCATTAGCAGGCAGATTCTTAACAACTGGACCACGAGGGAAGTCTATAGGTGTTGGTATTATCTTTTTGAATTATGGATTTCTCCAGATATATGCCTAGGAGTAAGATTGTTGGATAATATGGTACTCTATTTTTAGTTTTTTAAGAAAGCTCCGTACTGTTCTCTATAGTGGCTGTACCAATTTACATTCTCACCAACCTTACAGAAGAATTCCCTTTTCTCCACACCTTCTCCAGAATTTATTGTTTGTAGATTTTTTTAAACAATGGCCAGTCTGACTGGTATGACATGATTTCATATTGTAGTTTTGGTTTGTGTTTCTCTAATAATTAATGATGTTGAGCATCTTTTCATGTGCTTTTTTAGTGATCTATGTGTCTTCTTGCAAGGAGATCCAACCAGTCCATCTTAAAGGAAATCAGTCCTGGGTGTTCATTGGAAGAACTGATGCTGAAGCTGAACTCTAATACTTTGGCCACTGCATGCAAAGAGTTGACTCATTGGAAAAGACCCTGATGCTGGGAGGGATTGGGGGCAGGAGAAGAAGGGAACGACAGAGGATGAGGTGGCTGGATGGTATCACCAACTCGATGGACATGAGTTTGGGTAAACTCCAGGAATTGGTGATGGACAGGGAGGCCTGGCGTGCTGTGATTCATGGGTCGCAAAGAGTCAGACACGACTGAGTGACTGGACTGAACTGAACTGAACTGACGTCTTCTTTGGAGAAATATCCATTTAGATCTTCTGCCCCTCTTCCCCTTTTTTGATTTGTTTGTTTGTGTTTTTAATGTTGAGCTGCGTGAGTTGTTTGTACGTTTAGTATATTAATCCCTGTTGATTGTTTCATCTGCAATATTTTCTCCCATTCTGAGCATTGCCCTTTCTTTTTATCTATGGTTTCCTTTGCTGTACAAAATCTTTTAAGTTTAACAAGATCCATTTGTTTATTTTTGTTTTTATTTTCATTACTCTAGGAGGCAGACCAAAATATATTCCTGTGATTTATGTCAAACAGTATTCTACTTATGTTTTCCTCCAAAAGTATTATTGTGTCAGGCTTCCATTTAGATTTTTAATCTATTTTGAATTTATTTTGTGTATGATATTAGGGAGTGACCTACATTCATTTACATGTAGTTGTGCAGTTTTCCCAGTACCACTAATTGAAGATATTGTTTTTCTCCATTATACATTCTTGCCTCCTTTGTAATAGATTAGTTGGTCACTTAATCTATCATTTCTTTGATGAGAGAAAACAGAGTATCATTGTGGTATGTTTATGGAAATGATCCATAAGAAAAGAAAATAATGATGATGTATGGGTTTCCCTGGTAGCTCAGTTGGTAAAGAATCCACCTGCAGTGCAGGAGACCCCAATTCAATTCCTGATTCAGGAAGATCTCCGGAAGAAGGGATAGGGTACCCACTCCAGTATTCTTGGGCTTCCTTGGTAGCTCAGACAGTACAGAATCTGCCTGTGGTGCAGGAGATCTGGGTTCAATCTCTGGGTTGGGAAGATCCCCGAGAGGAGGGCATGGCAACCCACTCCATTATTCTAGCCTGGAGAATCCCCATGGACAGTGGAGACTGGCAGGCTTGGTCCAGGGGGTCACAAGGAGTCGGACACAACTGAGTAACTAAGCACAGCAGAGCACATGGGAAATAAGATAGAGTAAATAGAAGAGAATAGCTAGAGTACTGGACTGAGTACTATAGCTAGAGTAAGAAGAAGAGAGTATATTTCTCCTCTTGACCAATAAAGATGGGTCCATTTTAGGCTTCAGGTTTGAAAAATTCTCAGAGGACTGTAAAATTAAAAAACAAGAAAGTTCAGGTCTTTTATAGTGTACTGTCTTATGTACATCGAGAATAAAACTGTATGTAGTAAATATTCCAGATTGTACTTCAGTTTGAAGTACAACTCCTTTATGCTTTGAATTAAGTAATATGCTTTAATACTAAAATCCAATGACACTGTGCTCCCACTTTCCATATCAGAAAGAATGACATTCTCTGCGATCAAGTGAAGTGCTTTATTTTCTGTCTGATAAATCTAACACCACTACCTGTTCCAAGTGTTATGTGGTGAATAGTTTCAATCATATAGTCAATTGTATTGGAGAGAGAAAGCTAGAAAAATCCCCTTCTCTTTAGAGAAGTATGATCCTAATAGAAAAAAAAAATTAAACTGTCATCATTACATTTTTAGATCACAGACAATTAAACCATTAGAATGTGAACTTTAATTTCTTACTTTTATTCTTAGCAATAATAATGTCTCTCAGTATTTCAAGGAGAAGGCTCTTGCCTGCAGTTTTATATTTAAATAATCTGGACCTGTACCATCAAAGGTATTAAGCCCACAGTTTATGTAGCTACACAATGTATATATGTCTTTTCAACAGCTAACCTACCACTTTTAATACATACACACATAGCCATGTTCTTCAGGTCATATCTACAATGCTAGAATATTAGGATCCAGTTACTTGATGAGCCTAGTGCCAGCCTTTATCCATTATATGTGTGATTGATTCAGTCCTCAAAAGCAAAAATAATATAATCCATATCTAAATCCTAAGGCCCATTCTGAAATGCCAGAATACTGGTCTTTCTTTATAGGATATGTCCCTATAATATTATATACAATCTCCATTTATTAACTCCAAAATCTTAGATCTATCAACCTCTTTTCAGTCAAGAAAAAGTATTCACTAATTGATCATTCTTATGTTAAAAACTACAACATATCAATACTCTGAAAGGGCTTGAAATCTTTCCTTTAGTTTGTGATTGTAGACCATGCTCTCAGATACACACATGAAAACAAACAAAAATACCAAAAAGCCAGGAATCCAATAGTAATCTAATGTAGTTTTACTTTAATGGCTCAAATCCCCATCTACTTTTTTGACAAACTTTTTCCAAATCCTTAAATCCTTTCAAATGTAGATCTACAAAGCCCTAGGTAAGTCCTCACCTACCCTAATGTTATGCTTTCCTTTATTACATGTCAAGAAACATATTTGCCTCTTCTTGACCTGAACCCCAGTATGTTGCCTGCTGTAAGGCTGAAGCATCACCTCTAGGGCCACCGAAGCCTGGGCCATAAATTCCTTCTGAGAAGCCTACATGAAGCTTGTGAAGGGACTTCCTGGAACTGTCATGATATTCCCAGAGTCATTGTTGATACCGTATCTAGGTTCATCTGCTGATTTTTGCCTTGACTTTTCAAAGCCTCATAGGTTTTACTTTGGAAGAGAGGATTTCAATAGCTTGTTTTCTTCCTGGTTGTATACTCTGCTTCTCTCACATATGATCTAACTTATAAATTGGCTTTTAATAGCTTGTATTTACATTGTCAATGTCATTGTCTCCCTCTGTATCTCAAGTATAAGTCTACATTTCTGAATCAGAGGACTATCTGAGAGAAAACTTTCAAGTTATAGTCAGAATAATCTTTCCTTTCACAAAATGAAGCATTGTCCTGTCCTTCCATGTATATCTTAAAGTTTGAGGTGAAAGTAATAAAAGTGTTAGTTGCTCAGTCATGTCCCACTCTTTGCGACACTATGAACTGTAGCCCATCAGGCTTCTCTCTCCATGGGGATTCTCCAGGCAAGAATACTGGAGTGGGTTGCCATGCCCTCCTCCAGGGTATCTTCAACCCAGGGATCAAGCTCAGGTCTCCTGCATTGCAGGCATATTCTTTATGGTCTGAGACACTTGGGAAACCAGGGATAAATATTTTCCAGACATTTCCACAGTTCAAATAATAAATGACAGTTTATGGTAATATCCAGTGAGCCCTCCAGACATATCCACGTGTTTCATCCCTCTGACAAATGTAGTTCAGATTGCCAAACCAAGAACAATACTCATCTATAGTTGTTATTATTATGTGAATTTTGACTTGTTAACTATACAGAGTTGGGAAATGGAATAGATAACAGAAAGGTCCCAGATCCTCAAGGGATTGTAGGATTGATGAAAACCTCAATTGATGTCAGGGTCCTACAACCCCAAACTGCCTTTTTATTCCTAGAAAGCTTAAATACATGTAATTTCATATCTTTCTCCACTTCTTACTTCCTTTTATTATGAATTTTAAATCCAATGTATCACTAAAATAAGAAATGTACGCTTATTATTATTTCTTATAAACATAGCAACCCAAGACAATATGTGGTTAATATATATGCATTAACTAAAGAGTGGTGGAGGTTGTATTTAACCCAGTAAAATACATTGTGAAAGTGTTTTTAAAATGCATTTTTGAAACTTCTATACAAAATTCTATCAGTATCCCTCACTGAAGTGACTTATCTTCTGACTTATGCACAATTAAGCTCTCTCCCTTTCACACTAATATTTTTTCTGTGTTCATTAAGGTGCGTTGTTTAGTCACCATGTTTGACTCTTTGCGACTCCATGAACTGTAGCCTTTCATGCTCCTCTGTCCGTGGGATTTGCCAGGCAAGAATACTGGAGTGTGTTGCCATTTCCTTCTCTGTGTGCTCATTAAACATCATCTCTATTCACCCAGTTGCCTAAGGAAGTACAATTTGTATACAACTGTTATGAAGACAAATGTGTGTGTGATTTGGCATCAGTGATAATCCAGGCCTTTAAATGATTTTATTTTTCTAAACTATCATTAAGTAACTTATCCAAACCACAATAGTTTAATCTCTTATTCAATCTCTAGTGTAACTATTTTGGAGATATTTTCTTAGTTTAATGTCTGAAAGTGAAAGTCACTCAGTCCTGTCTGACTCGCTGTGACCCCATGAACTAAAGCCAATTCTCCAGGCAAGACTACCAGAGTGGGTAGCCATCCCCTTCTCCAAGGGATCTTCCTGACCCAGGGATCAAATGCAAATCTCCTGCATTGCTGTCAGATTCTTTACCATAGGAGCCACCAGGGAAGCCTTAATGTTGCCTAGTATAGTCTGTTAATTCACATCACTGCAATATAAATAAAGAACCATAAATATTAGAATGGAAGGATGCCTAAAATAATTTATGCCCAGATATTAAGAAATCATGCATACAAACATACACACACATATGTTTTTCTCACAGGGATTTTACTGAAATACTGAAAAATACTGAAAAATGAAGTTGAGGGAGAGTAGCTAATTTTTGTCATTGTTGTTGAAGTATAATTGATTTATAATATTATAGTAGTTTGATGTGTAGAGCATAATATTCAATGTTGTTACAGATTACATTTCATAAAAATTTATTAGAAGATAATGGCTATAATTCTCTGTATTATAAATGTAATATTATTATTTGTCAATTTTATACATATTAGTTTGCATCTCTTAATCTCATACCCTTAATTTCCCCCTCTCTCTTTTGTTAACCAATAGATTTTTTTTCTATTTCTGTGAGTCTGTTTCTGTTTTGCAAATACTCATTTGTATTATATTTTAGATTCCATATATAAATAATATCATATAGTATTTGCCTTTCTCTGACTTAACTAAACATAATACCCTCTAGGTCCAGTCACGTTGATGTAAATAGTAAAGTTTTGTTGTTTTTTATGGCTGAGTAGTATTCCAGTGTGTGTGTGTGTGTGTGTGTGTGTGTGTGCAGGCATGCACATGCATGCACATGCATGTATGTCACTTCTTTCCTATTCATTCATCTGTTGATGAGCATTTGGGTTGCTTCCATAACACGGCTTTTGAGAACAGCACTGTTTTGAACATTGAGATACATAAAAAATGTTTGAAAAAATGTCTACTCAATTCTTCTGCCCATTTTTAATCTGGTTATTTTATTTTTTGATGTTCAGTTGTATGAACTGTTTACAAATTTTGGATATTATTCCCTTACCAGTCACATTATTTACAAATATTTCTTCCATTGTCTAGGTCATCTTTTCATTTTGTTAATAGTTTTCCTTAGTATACAATTTTTTTTTAATTTAGTTAATCCCATTTATTGAATTTTGTCCTTTTTTCTTGTGATTTAAGAAATAGATGAAAAAATTAGTGGTAAAATTTATATCAAAGGTGTTCTGTCCATGTTCTTTTCCAGGACTTCATGGTTTTCGAGCTTATATTAGGTCTTTAATACATTTTTGTGCTTATTTTTGTATATGGAGTGATGTAGAGTTCTAATCTCACTCTTTTACATGTAGCTGTCCAATTTTCCAAGCACCAGTTATTGAAGAGACTGTCTTTTCTCCATTGCATATTGTTGCCTCCTTTGTTGTATATTAATTTACCATGTGTGTGTGTGTTGTGTGTGTGTTTTCTGGGATCTCTGTTCTGTTCCATTGATTCGTGTGTCTCTTTTTAATGCCAGAACCATGCTGCCTTGATTACTGTAGCTTTGTAGTATAGTCTGAAATCTGCAATGATAATGTCTCCATCTTTGTTCTTATTTTTTCAAGATTACTTTGGCAATTCTGGGTCTTATGTGGTTCCTTCTGAATTTTATGATTATTTTTTCTAGTCCTGTGAATATGTCATAGGCATATTTTTGCTGCTATTTGTTGTTTATTATTTCTATTTTATATTGCAGCAGAGTGTTAATGTGATGTAACTCATTGGTTCATGTGCAAATGTTGGCATATCCTTGTGACACTGAAATAAATTCAAATTGATCATGGTCCTTTTTTATGTATTATTAGGTGCACTTTGCTAATAGTTTTTTTTTTTTTTTATTTTTTTTTTCTATTTTGTCACACAATTTATTGGCCTATTATTTTCTTATAATTTTCTTTTCTTTTTTTTTTTTTTTTTCTTCTTTTTCTTTTTGCCGTTTCTTTGAATGGCTTTTTTATCATGCTCATGGTGGCCTCATACAATGAATTTGGGGGTGTTCTGTCCTCTTTAGGTTTTTAATTCGTTTGAGAAGATAGTTTTGGTTATTTTTTATAAACTTGGTAGAATTCTCTTGTAAAACTAAACAGTCCTATGGTACTTTTGTCTGCAAGGAGGGTTCTTTTAATTATAGACTATTTTACTACTAGTGGTGAATTTGTTTAAATTATCTGTTATAATTAATTATTTGTTTAAATTATTATTTCTTTTTTATTCAATTTTGGCATATTTTATCTTTCTAGAAACTTGTCCATTTCTTATAGGTTGTCCAATTTGTTGTCATTTAAATGTTTATTGTGTTTTTTTATGACTATTTTTGTATCCTTGTGGCACTCTTTGTTATTTCACCTCTTTTTTTCTTTCTTTCTTTCTTTCTTTTTTTTTTTGGTGTGTATGTGTATGCATATGTGTGTATCCTTTCTCTTTTCTTCTTGGTGAGCTTCTATAAAGGACTATTAATTTTGCATTTTATTTTTCAAAAAAAAAAAAACTTGAATTTAATGATCTTCAATCTTTATTATATATTTGCCTTTCCTGGTAGAATTTTCCAATTCTTATACATTCTTATTTCTTTTTAATTTAGAGAAGATCCTTCAACATTTCCTTTAAGATAGGCATCATATTGATGAATTCTCGGTGTTAATATTGATGAATTCTCTTATTTGTTGCATGTCTGAGAAGTTCTTTATATTTCCTTGTATTCTAAATTATAATCTTGCTGGGTAGAGTATCCAAGTTTATAGGCTTTTCCCATTTCCCACTTTGGATATATCATGCCAGTTCCTTCTGGTCTGCAAAATATATGCAGAGAATTCAGCTGATAACCTTGTAGGGATTCCCTTGTATATGACTCTTTGCTTTTTTCTTGCTGCTTATAGAATTCTTTCTTCATCTTTAACCTTTGCCATTTTAATTATGGTATGTCTTGGTGTGAGTCTGTTTGGGTTCATCTTAGTAGGGACTCTCTGTACATGGATATCTGTTTCCTTCTTTAGGTTTCAGAATTTTTAAGCCATAATTCCTTCAAGTACATTTTAATCTCCTTCTCTGTCTCTCTCTTCTTCTGGAACCCTTATAACAATGAAGCTTATAATGTTTAATGTTATTCAGAGACCCTTAAATAGCTTTAATTTTTTAAAAAAAAATTGTTATTTTTTTGTTGTTCTGATTAGATAATTTCCATTTTTCTATTTTCCAGATCACTTATCTGGTCTTCTGTATCACTTATTCTACTATTCATTCCTTCCAGGGGGTGTGTGTGTGTGTGTGTGTTTTTTCAAATCTTAAATTTATTTTTAATTAGGTATTTATATTTTCTGATTCCCTGTGAAAATGGTCAGTATTTAGATCAATCTTTTCTCCTAATTCAGCTAACACTTTTACTACCAATGTTTCTAATTATTTATCTGGTAAATTATTTCTATTTTATTGTTTTTTTCAGAGGTTTTCTCTTTCTCTTTCAATTGAGAGAAGTTCCTCTGCCTTTTTATTTTGATTAACCTTCTATGCCTCTGTCAGTTTATGTGAAGCAGTTACCTACTGTGGTCTTCAAGGTATATTCTTATGTGGGAACATCAATATGCAGATTGTGTGTGCCCAATGCCTTTGACAGGAGGGCTGGATTTGACATGAAGTCCAATCATCTCTTTTCTCAGGGTGTGCTGAAAGGTATCACCTTGGTGGAGGGGGTAAGGGGACTTGAAATAAAGGGGCTAGAACTGATGCTTAGTGTTAGGCTCACTGGCCACCACTGCCCTATCAGAGAGGTGGGAAGTTGCTGAAGCAATAGGTATAATGGTTAGGCTCTGTTCCCTTTCAATGTATGTTTTGTTTTGTTTTGTTTTGTTTTATCTCTCTCCTTGAACTAGGACTTTTGCCCCATAGGAAGGGAATGTTGAAGCTAGGGGGTCCTGCTGGGAGCCAGCGTGAAGAACTCCACCCATGGCAAAGGTCATGAGGAAGGGGGCTTGGCATACACAAAGGCGTGATCAAGCCTCAGAAAACCCCCTGTTCCTGAACATCTACCCCCCAAACCAGAGCTGTTTTATGCTCTCACCTACACCTCTGACTTTACTGGGGGGCTTTCCCCCATAACCATTTCTATCAGAGAAGGAGTTAACTTGCAGCTCCAGTTAATAAAAATTCCTGGGCGTGACGAGAGTGTTTCAACTTACAAACTCCTCTGAAGTTTCTCTAGCCTGCCTGAGCAGGTTCAACCGGCCACATGTGATTGTTTACACCCTCCCAACCGTGAGAGGCACGAGATGCTTTAAACTTTCTGTATACAGACTCTTTTGAAAATTTAGAAAATTATTAGTATAGTATAGTGGGTTGATTAAGAATTATATTGGTGAATGGTTTTTCATTTATTGTGCCAACAATTGCCACTAATTCCCTGCCCTGGGTGTGACAAGGGTGTCTCAGGTCAAACCTCTCTGCTGACAGACTAGCTGGTGTGACAACCTCTCAACCATAAACAGCACAGAGAGTTTGGGGTATTTTGAAAGCCTTAATTAGCATAGGGCTTTTCTCATTTTTGAGTCAATGATTGCCACCAGGCCTCCATATCCTTAGGCACCTGGGAATATATTAATCAATGTATTTGGAATTTAGAAAAGGAAATATAGTAGTTTTTGATGTTAGCAATGCTAGACTTTTTGAGTTAATGAATTTTCTCTTTTGTTATAGATCACTGTACTTTGTTATAAATCACTGTGTTCTTGCTATGCAAAAATGTAACTTTATCACTATCTTAAGACTAAATAGATCTTAAGGGGAACATTGGTGAAGGGTTTTCATTTGTTGAGCCAATATTTGCCGCTAAATCTCCATATTCCCTGCCCTTATAATGAATATAACTAGCATATAGGAAAAATAAGTATTAACCTTTAAGATTAATCATGTTAAACCTTAGGCTAAGTAAGTTCCTTTCTTGATTGTAACCCGCTACACTCTCACCCTATAGGAATGCAACTCTATCTGCTGCCTTCAGAGGGTGGTGCCTGGTTTAAGAAAAAACACCCTTGAAAAAATAAATTTTTTGGTTGTCAGAAAGAAAGGATCATAAAATGTCAGCAGGCCTCATGGCCAGAAGATGATGTAAAACCCATAAGACTATTGTATAATTTTATATGAAGCACCTGATTGTGACAATGGTCAGGTCTGCTGACCCCCGCTTGACTCTGTATTCATCCTTATGTATAACAAAAGGTATATAAACAAACCTAAAAAAAATAAAGAACTCGGATCAGTTTCTGGAAAGACTGATTCCCCCATGTCGTTTTCTTTCCTTCTGGCTGAATTCCCATCTGGTACGTGGGTACTCACCAAGCCTACTAATTCTGCCTGGGCTTCTAAGATCGGACTGGGGAGGCCTCAGTGCCTCCTCTCCTTTGGGAGAATGGAAAGACACCTGTGGCCTATGTAGGTGGTGATTCGTATTCCACATAAACCAAGTTATTCAGCCTCCTTTTCTCCACTAATTTTCCTACTACACTATCCATTTCTAATCTCTATATATATCTGTAATTAAATAAGTTTTTTCCTAGGACTTTTACTCCATCTCCCCTTCGAATTACCCTGGATCCACCAGGGCTGGACCCCGGCAGGGTCCATGTACATATAGAGGTCTGATGCACTGCTTATATAGGGATTTGTGGCTTCTCTCAGATTTAGCCCACAGTTTAGTCTTTTCCCCATCCTGGCCACCCTAGATCCAGCTCTTCACTATGGCATATGGACTAAGTAGAATGGAAGTGTTTCCTTGCTTCAGCGAGGGTGGACTGGGAGGTAGTCATTAGAACCCCAGCAGCTGCTACAGTTGACTTGTCTCTGCCCTGCCTTGGGGAAAGACCCCTTTTCTCTAATAGCTGATCACTGTGACCAACTTCTGTTACTCCCACCCTGGTTTGGAACCACTTTGCAGGGGAGGTAGGGCTCCTGTGATCCCTCTGCATGTATTGAGGGGTCAACTGAGGCACAGCAGCTGGCACCAGGAATCTGGGCTGCTTCTATGGCACCACTTGAGTAAGTGGCAGCAATAGCCACCCACCACTCCTAGCTCCATCCTGGGACCATGTGGCCCTTGTAACCCAAAGTTAAGCCTTTTCCTCTGTCTTGGCTACCCCAGTTCCAGTGCTGTGCTGTGAGTTGAGTCAGCAGATCAGGATTTTAGTTTGGCTCAAGGTAAAACAATGGCACCCCACTCCAGTACTCTTGCCTGGAAAATCCCATGGACAAAGGAGCCTGGTAGGCTGCAGTCCATGGGGTCGCAAAGAGTCGAACACGACTGAGCGATTTCACTTTGACTTTTCACTTTCATGCACTGGAGAAGGAAATAGCAACCCACTCCAGTGTTCTTGCTTGGAGAATCCCAGGGACAGGGGAGCCTGGTAGGCTACTGTCTATGGGGTCGCACAGAGTCAGACACGACTGAAGTGACTTAGCAGTAGCAGCAGCAAGACATGGCATGAGGTGGTCTTTGGGGACCTCTAGGGCAGACCTCTCTCTTCCCTGCCTCAGGGTCAATCCAGCACTTGGGTGCTCCTCACAAGTGAAAAGCTTCCCTAGCCTTTCTGTCTGTCCCTATGGCCCTCCAACCATCCAAGGGGTCTTGTCTCCTCCATATCAGTCCCCAGGACTAGAATTCTTGTTGGTGGCTGTGTGCTCACTCCCCAGGGTGGGTGCCCACCCCTGAGATATCCCTTTTCCTTTGCATTCCCTCCCACAAGCAGAGGTCCTAACTCAAGTGCTTTTCATTCTTTCCTACTTGATTATGTGTTTATGTTTCTTATAGACTTGTTATGCAGGAGTTCTGTTGCTAGTTTCCAATTACTTTTCACTGAGAGTTGTTCCTCATGAAGTGTTTTTTTTGTTGTTGTTGTTGTTTGTTTGTTTGTTGTCAGTGAAGGTGAAGTTCACATCCTCTTACTTCTTCTTGAAATAGTTAATTTTATGACAAAGAAAGTTAAAGAATCCTTTTTTTTAACAATTAAAAAAATGATTGTCATGGTGTTCTTTTCTCTCAAAAGAAGTTCAATGAAATGAAAAATACTAGAGTATTCGGAAGAGCCACTCTTTTGAATTGTGCACAGAGACAATTTTAATTGTCTTTTAAACATGTTTTTGAAAACTTATTTTAGTATTTGCAAAGAGTTTTTGGCAATACAATTTCTAATTCTTAATGAATTAAAAATTAGTAGTTAATATTTGAACTTTTCTTTGCAAGAATATGGACCCAGATTTATTTACACAAGACTCTTTTCAGGGAAGTTTTTGCTTTTCCTAGCTGGGGCAGTTGTTACCAGAATTTCATATGTATTTTCTCTTAAAAAATGTTTTATTTCAAGTGATCAAAAATAGGTAAAATATTAATCTTTTGTTGCACTGAACTGTGCAGCTAGCTGGGGGGAAAAAAAAGTACAGAACAAAACCAAAAAACCCTTCTGGTGACAGAACTATGAGTGAGAGGGGATCAAAATAATAGACCTATTGTTTCTTGTGTGCATGCTAATTCACTTCTGTTGTGTCCAGCTCAGTGCAACCCCATGGAGTGTACCTTGCCAGGCTCCTCTGCCCATAGGATTTTCGATTTTCCAGGCAAGAATACTGGAGTGGGTTGCCATGCCCTGCTCCAAGGGGTCTTCCCATCCCAGGGATTGAACCCACTTCTCTTATATTTCCTGAATTGGCAGGCAGGTACTTTACCACTAGTGTAACCTGGCAAACCCCAAATTATAGTGAATTAACCAAACCTAGACTAAAAAGTGAAAGTGTTAGTCACTCAGTTGTATCCAACTCTTTGCAACCCCATGGACCATAGCCCACTAGGCTCCTCTATCCATGGAATTCTCCAGGCAAGAGTACTGGAGTGGGTTGTGATACACTTCTCCAGGTGATCTTCCTGACCCACAGATCAGACCTGAGTATCCTGAATTGTCTGAGCTACCAGGGAAGCCCAAGTGGTAGATATATCTAAAAAATCAGGCTCATATGGGAAATTACCTTAGGCTTTTATATAACATATCTTAGTCAACAATGAAATCCTAGTGTTCAGATTTTAAAAATCTGTAATGGTAAGAAAATACCATTTGGATTCAAATGCATTTTTAAAGGATAAATTTTCCAGAAAAATTATAAAATATAAATAAACTTGATGCCATGTATAATGATCAAAATGGAATAAAGGTTAAAACCATCTTCTTCCCCTCATACTACAATTCTTATTGATATACTGGGGCCAGGATGCATCTCTGTCTTCATACTTGTAGTAAAACAAATCCATTGTGAAAGAACTAAGAGCAGAATCTTTGTTGTAGAAGAAGGCCTGTTTCAACTTGTCACTCTGATTATGCAGATTGCCTAAATAGACCCTTTCTCCCCAAATATTGTTTAGCAAATATTTGATTTCAAGAAAGAGAACCCACCTGAGGTAAGGGTAAGTTCAGTTCAGTTCAGTTCAGTTGCTCAGTCATGTCTAACTCTGCAACTCCATGGACTGCAGCATGTCAGGCTTCCCTGTCCATAACCAACTTCCAGAGCCTGCTCAAACTCATGTCCATTGAGTTGGTGATGCCATCCAACAATTTCATCCTCTGTCGTCCCCTTCTCCTCCTGCCTTCAATCTTTCCCAGCATCAGGGTCTTTTCCAGTGAATCAGTTCTTCACCTCAGGTGGCCAAAGTATTGGAGCTTCAGCTTCAGCATCAGTAGTTCCACTAAATATTCAGGACTGATATCCTTTATGATTGACTGATTGGATCTCCTTGCAGTCCAAGGGACTCTCAAGAATATTCTCCAACACCACAGTTCAAAAGCATAAATCCTTTCTTTATGGTTTAATTCTTACATCTATATATGACTACTGGAAAAATTATAGCTTTGACTAGATGAACCTTTGTTGGCAAAGTAATGTCTCTGTTTTTTTATATGCTGTCTAGATTTGTCCAAGGAGCAAACGTATTTTAATTTCATGACTGCAGTTACCATCTGCAGTGATTTTGGAGCCCAAGAAAATAAAATATGTCACTGTTTCCACTGTTTCCCCATCTACTTGCCATGAAGTGATGGGACAGGATGTCATGATCTTAGTTTTTTGAATGTTGAGTTTGAAGCCAGCTTTTTCACTCTCCTCTTTCACCTTCATGAAAAGGCTTTTTAGTTCCTCTTCACTTTCTGCCATAAGGGTGGTGTCATCTGCATATCTGAGTTTATTTATATTTCTCCCAGCAATCTTGATTCCAGCTTGTGCTTCATACAATCTGGCATTTTGCAAGAGGTACTCTGCATATAATTTAAATAAGCAGGGTGACAATAGGCAGTCTTGTACATAAAATTAAAAGGGTATGTTTCAAAACTAAAAGAGGACTATCATGCTTCTGTGTACATCAAGTGCTTAGGAGGAACTGAAGCCAATTGCACATCATTCTCTGTTGAACTTAAACAAAGACCTAGTATGGCCATTTCGGTCTCACTTTTATTTATTTATTTTTTTTCAGTCTCACTTTTAAAGTATATCTCAGAATTTATTATTTAGAAATAAATGGAATTTTCTGTATCCCAAATTCAAATTTCTAAGACATAATCTTACTGGCTTGGCTTGGATCAGCAATTGATCTCTGGCCCAGTCAGCTATAGGCTAAGCCAGAATTCAGCAAGAGTCAATGAGGGGAATCTTCCTGAGAGATAAGAAGAAGACAGAGTGGGTAGGGTAACAATTTGTCAGAGAAGTCAATATAAAATAATGGACTTCCCTACCAGGTAGAGAAGAAAGTTATTTTCTTGATAAGTGCTACTGAGGTGGGAGATAGGGAACCTGAGTTGATGTGGTAAAGAATCTTGACTCAGAAGAACTCTATCTATTCAGCTGACTCTTTATCTATTCATCCAAGAACACAGAGGTTCCTTTAAGAATTAAGGCACAGAGGATGTATCAGCACCTCTTTTCTAAGAGAAGACAAAGACCTCATGCTACCCTAGTGGTCTGGCTTTCAGGACTTAACATCTTTCACATATTTCATTTAACAAAACCATATGTCTATACTAGCATACAAAAATACAGAAAAACACCTTGCTGTTTTCACATCTTTCAAAATACCACAGGCTTCCCCTGCAGCACTGACATCTCTGGCTGCCTCAGAGAAGCTTGTTAGGGACCCAAACCTCAGCAACTTCAGTGCATTGTGATTACATTTGACCTTGTCTCATCACCTGGGTATTGGTTAAAGGAATTCCCCAACCATTTGTCTTACATGCACAATAGTGTTATTAGAATGGTATTCATGGACTTTGAGGATGATAACTATATCTAGGTTCCATATGCCAAATATAACCTGGCACCAGCTGGTTATAAATCTGTTCTCATCTCTCTGAGGAAGTCCTTTTTAAAATTCATGACTTAAAATAATTCCTTGTACACTGTGCATGTGTGTGTGTGTTCATATACAGTTGTACTTAACCCATAGTGTTTATTCTACTAAACTAAATTATATTATTTTTAAAAGAAATAACAATTAGCAAGAGGATATATATGCAGCAAAGGATATCTCTAGTTTTCATCCCTGACCCGTCATTACATTGCTTGAACTCAGACTCAGTTCCCAGAAGGATTAGACAGGTGGTCTATAGAATAATATATGTCATGCTTTTTTCCATAATTAGTCCTCTGCTCTGAGTCCAAGATAAATGGTCTAAGCTTATTTGAGCTTAGCTTATTTGAGCTTCTTCTTTTAGCTGAGTTTTCTCCTAGGAGATGTATTGCATTATGAACAAAATATGAAGGAAGTATCATAATAAAATAAAACCCCTGTTGGATATTGAGACATAAGCAACACTACTTTAAAAATTTCCCTAAAGAACAGCCCACAGAGAATAATCATTCTTGTGTTCCTCACATCAGAACACCAGGATTATGTCTTCCCTTTTTTTTTCATGAAAAATGACAATGTCTGATTGCAGGGCATCGTTGATGATACATGCCCTGAAAATGAGATGGGCCCAATTCATAAGCAGTAACAATGCCAAGAATGGCAATACATTTACTAATGGAAACAGGAACTAAGAATAAGGGGCAACTGTCCTAGAAAAGAATTGCAAAATTGGAAAGAGGAATACAAATCATAGAACCTCAACATACTGTAACTGAGTTCTTTATGAAACTACAACACACTGAGTGGAATAAAAACAAAAAAAAAAAAAAAAAAAAAAAAACACTGAAATGTCTTGGAGTCCTGGTGTAACTGGAAACAGAAATAGGTAGTTGAAAAATAAATGAATTCTAAAATTAATTTTAAAACTTACATTATAACAGTGAAATAATATAAAAGAAAAAGAGACTCATTAGTAGTCAATAGAGACAAAGGTTAGGAATTTGATACAGCTAAGAGTGATCTTGTTATAGAAGCAGTCACTATATATAAATATATACCTATCAGTTCAGTTCACTTCAGTCGCTCAGTCGTGTCCGACTCTTTGTGACCCCATGAACCTCAGCACGCCAGGCCTCCCTATCCAACACCAACTAGCAGAGTTTACTCAAACTCATGTCCATTGAGTCAGTGATGCCATCCAACAGTCTCATCATCTGTCATTCCCTTCTCCTCCTGCCTTCAATCATTCCCAACATCAGGGTTTTTTCAAATGAGTCAGCTCTTCGCATCAGGTGGCCAAAATATTGGAGTTTCAGCTTCAATCAGTCCTACCAATGAACATCCAGAACCAATTTCCTCTAGGTTGGAGTGGTTGATCTCCTTGCAGTCCAAGGGACTCTCAAGAGTCTTCTCCAACACCACAGTTCAGAAGTATCAGTTCTTCAGCATTCAGATTTCTTCACAGTCCAACTCTCACATCCATACATGACCACTGGAGAAATCATAGCCTTGACTAGACGGATATTTGTTGGCAAAGTAATGTTTCTACTTTTTAATATGCTATCTAGGTTGGTCATAACTTTCCTTTTAAGGACTAAGTGTCTTTTAATTTCATGGCTGCAATCACCATCTGCAGTGATTTTAGAGCCCCAAAAAATAAAATCAGCCACTGTATCCCCATCTATTTCCCATGAAGTGATGGGACCAGATGCCATGATTGATTTTAGTATTTTGAATGTTGAGCTTTAAGCAAACTTTTCCACTCTCCTCTTTCACTTTCATCAAGAGGCTTTTTAGTTCTTCTTCACTTTCTGCCATAAGGCTGGTGTCGTCTGCATATCTGAGGTTAATGATATTTTTCCTGGCAATCTTGATTCCAGCTTGTGCTTCTTCCAGCCCAGCATTTCTCATAATGTACACTGTATAAAAGTTAAAGAAGCAGGGTGACAATATACAGCCTTGATGTATTCTTTTTCCTATTTAGAACCAGTCTGTTGTTCCATGTCCAGTTCAAAATGTTGCTTCCTGACCTGTATACAGGTCTCTCAAGAGGCAGGTCAGGTGGTCTGGTATTCCCATCTCTTTCAGAATATTCCACAGTTTATCATGATCCATACAGTCAAAGGCTTTGGCATAGTCAATAAAGCAGAAATAGATGTCTTTTTGGAACTCTCTTGTATTTTCCATGATCCAGCAGATGTTGGCAACTTGATCTCTACTTCCTCTGCCTTGTCTAAAACCAGCTTGAACATCTGGAAGTTCATAGTTCACATATTGCTGAAGCCTGGCTTGGAGAATTTTGAGCATTACTTTACTAGCGTGTGAGATGACTGCAATTGTGTGGTAGTTTGAGCATTCTTTTCCATTGCCTTTCTTTGGGATTGGAATGAAAATTGACCTTTTCTAATCCTGTGGCCACTGTTGAGTTTTCCAAATTTGCTGGCATATTGAGTGCAGCATTTTCACAGCATCATCTTTTAGGATTTGAAGTAGCTCAACTGGAATATCATCACTTCCACTAGCTTTGTTCGTAGTGATGCTTTCTAAGGCCCACTTGACTTCACATTCCAGGCTGCCTGGCTCTAGGTGAGTGATCACACCATCATGATTATCTGGGTAGTGAAGATCTTTTTTGTATAGTTCTTCTGTGTATTTTTGCCACCTCTTCTTAATATCTTCTGCTACTCTTAGGTCAATATTATTTCTCTCCTTTATTGAACTCATTTTTGCATGAAATTTTCCCTTGGTATCTCTAATTTTCTTGAAGAGATCTCTAGTCTTTCGTATCCTATTGTTTTCCTCTATTTCTTTTCATTGATCGCTGAGGAAGGCTTTCTTATCTCTCCTTACTAGTCTTTGGAACTCTGCATTCAAATGGGTATATCTTTCTTTTTCTCCTTTGCTTTTGCTTCTCTTCTTTTCACAGCTATTTGTAAGGCCTCCTCAGACAGCCATTTTGCTTTTTTGCATTTGTTTTTCTTGGGGATGGTCTTGATCCCTGTCTCCTGTACAGTGTCACGAATCTCCGTCTATAGTTCATCAGGCACTCTGTCTATCAGATAGTCCCTTAAATCTATTTCTCACTTCCACTGTATAATCATAACGGATTTGATTTAGGTCATATCTGAATGGTCTAGTGGTTTTCCCCACTTTCTTCAATTTATATCTGAATTGGGCAATAAGGAGTTCATGATCTGAGCCACAGTCAGCTCCTGGCCTTGTTTATGCTGACTATATAGAGCTGACTATATAGAGCAGATAATATAATCAATCTGATTTTGGTGTTGACCATCTGTAAAGTTGTCTATGTGTAGAGTCTTCTCTTGTGTTGTTGGAAGAGGGTGTTTGCTATGACCAGTGTGTTCCCTTGGCAGAACTCTATTAGCCTTTGCCCTGCTTCATTCTGTACTCCAAGGCCAGTTTTGCCTGTTACTTCAGGTATTTCTTGACTTCTTATTTTTGCATTCCAGTCCCCTATAATGAAAAGGACATCTTTTTTGGGTATTAGCTCTAAACGTGAGGAGCTGGTGAGGAGCTACCCCACATCCTACATGAGGTGTTAGTTCTAAATGTGAGGACATGAGGAGCTACCAAACATCCAAGGAAAGGAGCAGCATTGGAGCAGCTGTGAAGAGATACCCCACCTCCAAGGTAAAAGAAACCCAAGTAATGGTAGGCACTGAGAGAGGGCATCAAAAGGCAGACAAACTGAAACCACAATCATAGACAACTAGCCAATCTGATCACATGGACCACAGCTTGTCTAACAGTGAAACTAAGCCATGCTGTGTGGGGCCACCCAAGATGGGTCATGGTGGAGAGGTCTGACAGAATGTGGTCCACTAGAGAAGGGAATGGCAAACCACTTCAGTATTCTTGTTTTGAGAACCCCATGAACAGTATGAAAAGGCAAAAAGATAGGACACTGAAAGATGAACTCTCCAGGTTTGTAGGTGCCCAATATGCTACTGGAGATCAGTGGAGAAATAACTCCAGAAAGAATGAAAAGATGGAGCCAAAGCAAAAACAACATCCAGCTCTGGATGGAACTGGTGATAGAAGCAAGGTCTGATGCTGTAAAAAGCAATATTGCATAGGAACCTGGAATGTTAGGTCCATGAAGCAAGGCAAATTGGAGGTGGTCAAACAGGAGATGGCAAGAGTGAATGTCAACATTCTAGGAATCAGTGAACTAAAGTGGACTGGAATGGGTGAATTTAACTCAGATGACCATTGTATCTACTGTGTGGGAAAGAATCCCTTAGAAGAAATGGAGTAGCCATCATAGTCAACAAAAGAGTCTGAAATGCAGTACTTGGATGCAGTCTCAAAAAGGACAGAATGATCTCTTCTCATTTCCAAGGCAAACCATTTCAGTTCAGTTCAGTCACTCAGTCATGTCCAACTCTTTGCGACACCATGAATTGCAGCACGCCAGGCCTCCCTGTCCATCATCAACTCCTGGAGTTCACCCAAACTCATGTCCATCGAGTCAGTGATACCATCCAGCAACCTCATCCTCTGTTGTCCCCTTCTCCTCCTGCCCCCAATCCCTCCCAGCATCAGAGTCTTTTCCAATGAGTGAACTCTTCACATGAGGTGGCCAAAGTACTAGAGTTTCAGCTTTAGCATCATTCCTTCCAAAGAACACCCAGTACTGATCTCCTTCAGAATGGACTCGTTGGATCTCCTTGCAGTCCAAGGGACTCTCAAGAGTCTTTTCCAGCACCACAGTTGGAAAGCATCAATTCGGTGCTTAGCTTTCTTCACAGTCCAACTCTCACATCCATACATGACCACTGGAAAAACAATATCCTTGACTAGATGGACCTTTGTTGGCAAAGTAGTGTCTCTGCTTTTTAATATGCTATCTAAGTTGGTCATAACTTTCCTTCCAAGGAGTAAGCATCTTTTAATTTCATGGCTGCAATCACCATCTTCAGTATTACATTTTTTACATTTTAAACATAGGATTCTTAATTTTGAATTCTAGAAATTTCTAATAAATTTCATATTCTCTTATAACAAATTTTAACAATTTGGTCAATTCTCAAATATAAGATAGTTTACACTTTCTTATCCTAACTACAGAGTTTTCACATGGCTCAATGGTAAAAAATCCACCTGCCAATACAGGAGACACAGGAAACACGGGCTTAATCCCTTGGCCAGAAATATTCCCTGGAGAAGAAAATGGCAACCCACTCCAGCATTCTTGACTGGAAAATCCCATGGACAGAGGAGCCTGGTGGTCTACAGTCCATGGGGTCACAAAGAGTTGGACACAACTGAGCATATGTGCATCCTAACTATACCCTTTTTATACTGTATGACCTGGTATAAATAATTTCATATGTGCAAGACTTACATAAGTGAATTCCCTTGTCTGTAAAGCTAGTGGGTGAGGTAGAATATTTAATGTTAGACTTTAAAAACTATTTCAACAAGATCTAATTCTCAATCAATGAATGATTTGTTTGAAATTCAATCCATGTAGTTCCAAAAGTCAGTCAGTCATTCAGGTAAAATTCCATTCATAAAAAGAGTGGATCTTTTGATGCTATGATAATGTATTTTAAAGTTTTGAGGAGTATTTTGTCAGGCTCTTCTGTGCATGTGATTTTCCAAGCAATAATACTGGAGTGTCCATTTTGTAGGCTGATAGACAAATTATTAGATTTAAATACTGTATTAGCATTATAAGAGTGAATAATATATTTCAACTACTATTCTTATCTTTCGATCTAAGACAGTAATGAACACTACTTAATTAATTTGGATCATAGTGGCTATATTTCTACTGACTATAAAGTGGATTTTAACCTATAAGCTTTAAAAGCATCACCATGCCCCCTGAACAATGTAAGACAGTTAATTTTAAACTTGAAGAATAACCTCTTCTCAACCTGTATATGATCCATGAAAGCTTTCCATTGCAAATTCAATATCTTGTGTTTTCAAGATACTGTTTTTGTTCATCACACAATCATGTCTGACTCTTTGTAACCCCATGACTGCAGCATGCCAGGTTTCCCTGTCATTCCAGTGAGTTGGCTCTTCACACCAGGTGGCCAAAGTATTTAATACTAGGAGTAGACAGATTTCCAAGAATAATTCTTTCTTCTCTTTTTTATGGTTTTTCCATAAAGCAAATAAAGAGAAGAAAACAATAGAATGGGAAAGACTAGAGATTTCTTCAAGAAAATTAGACCGCAAGGGAACACTTCACACAAAGATAGGCACAATTAAGGACAGAAACACTGTGGACCTAAGAGAAGCAGAAGATATTAAGAAGAAGTGGCAAGAATACACAGAAGAGCTATACAAAAAGTTCTTAATGACCCAGATAACCACAATGATGTGATCACTCACCTGGAGCCAGATATCAAGGAGTGCAAAGTCAAGTGGACCTTAGGAAGCATCACTATGAACAAAGTTAGAGGAGGTGATGGAAATCCAGCTGAGCTATTTCAAATCCTGGTCCTAAAGTGCCGCACTCAATATGCCAACAAATTTGGAAAACTCAGCAGAGGCCACAGGCCTGGAAAAGGTCAGTTTTCATTCCAATCCCAAAGAAAAGCAATGCCAAATTATTTTCAAACTGCCACACAATGCACTCATTTCACACACTAGTAAAGTAGTGCTCAAAATACTTCAAGCTAGGCTTCAACAGTATGTGAACCAAGAACTTCAGATGTACAAGCTGGATTTTGAAAAGACAAAGGAACCAGAGATCAAATTGCTAACATCCGTTGGATCATAGAAAAAGCAAGAGAATTCAAGAAAAACATCTACTTCTTCTTCACTGACTATGCAAAAACTTGGACTGTGTAGAGTAGATCACAACAAACTGCAGACAGAGAAGCCTGGGGTGCTGGAGTCCATGGGGTCACAAAGAGTCAGACAGGACTGAACAACTAAACAAGAACAACAACAGCTTTTTATAGAAAGAGTGATGGATTTGTTGTTGTTGTTGTTGAGTTACTCAGTCATTTCTGACTCTTTGTGACCCCATGGACTCCAGCATGCCAGGCTTCCCTGTCCTTCACCATCTCCCAGAGCTTGTTCATACTTGTGTCCATTGAATCAGGGATGCGAACCAATCATCTCATCTGCTGTCATTCTCTTCTCTTCCTACCTTCAATCTCTCATGGCATCAGGGTCTTTTCTAATGAATTGGGTCTTTGCATCAGTTGGCCAAATTATTGGAGCTTCAGCTTCAACTTCAGTCCTTCTAATGAATATTCAGGATTGATTTCCTTTAGGACTGATCTAGGTTTGATCTCCTTGTAGTCTAAGAGACTCTCAAGAGTCTTCTCCAACGTCACAGTTCAAAAGCGTCAATTCTTCAGTGTTCAGCCTTCTTTGTGGTCCAACTCTCATATCCATATATGACTACTGGAAAAACCATAGCTTTGATTATATGGACCTTTGTTGGCAAAGTAATGTCTCTGTTTTTTAATATACTGTCTAGGTTTATCATAGGAGAAGGCAATGGCACCCCACACCAGTACTCTTGCCTGGAAAATCTCATGGGCAGAGGAGCCTGGTGACCTGCAGTCGACGGGGTCGCTAACAGTCGGACACGACTGAGTGACTTCACTTTCACTTTTCACTTTCATGCATTGGAGAAGGAAATGGCAACCCACTCCAGTGTTCTTGCCTGGAGAATCACAGGGACGGGGGAGCCTGGTGGGCTGCCGTCTATGGGGTCGCACAGAGTCGGACACGACTGAAGTGATGCAGCAGCGGTAGCAGGTTTAAAATAGCTTTTATTCCAAGGAATAAAATTTTGTTGTTGTTAAATTTCTTTTAATTTTGTGGCTGCATTCACCATCTGCAGTGATTTTGGAGCCCAAGAAAATAAAGTTTGTCACTGTTTCCAATGATGGATTCTCTCTTATTTATTTCACAGAAGTTCAAAGAAAGAGTATATTTGTCAAACATGGTTAATTGATAGTTACAATTAACGTTAACAAGGCTCTGTTGTGTCAGAAGTTTATGTTCTTCTACATACACTTTTTAAGCCTGCAAGATAGGTATTTGATAGTCTTATTTTTTATGAAAATATAATCAAAGAGTTTAACATAATACATAACAACTAATAAACACAGAAAATAAATAGAAGAATTAAACTTCAAAATATGGCTTGATAACTCTATACGCCATCCCACAATCAACACACATCAACAACTCTTTGTTAAACAGACTTTTTTTCCTAGAAAGAATCAGAAGAAAATTTATTTGGTCACAGAGGTTGGTTTAAGTTTCAACTCTAATATTTACTTGTGAGTAACCTTGGGCAAGTCTCTAAGCTCTATTTTAGTTTTCTTATTTTCCAGTTAATTTTCCAACAGTTTTGAAAATAATATAACACTGATATATTTCCCACATATTAAATACTATTGTTATCAATATAAATAGCAATGGATGTTGTTGTTGTTGTTGTTGTTGTTTAGTTGCTAAGTTGTGTCCAAATCTTTTGTGATCCCACGGACTGTAGCCCACCAGCCTCCTCTGTCCATGGGATTCTCCAGGCAAGAATACTAGAGTGGATTGCCATTTCCTTCTCCAAGGGCTCTTCCCAACCCAAGGACTGAACCTGCATTTCCTACGTTGGCAGGCGGATTCTTTACCACTGAGCTACCTGAGAAGCCCCAAATAGTAATGAGTGAAATCCAGACAAAGGATATCAAATAGGAGTAATGGGCACCAAGATGGTCCCTTGTGTGGGAAATTTTGTTAGGCATGTGTATGACTTTTAAGTGCATCATCTTTGAAAACTTCCCCCAAAAGGGATATTTGAGGACATTTGAGTCATCACAGACAAGTTTTAGACTACATGTGGCCGTGTGACATACCATGCCGCAGTCCCTAAAGTATCTCTGACCAAAACAAAACAAAAAAATATTTTATGTATATTCAGGAAAGGAAGATAGATATGCTTATTTTTTAGAATTCAGTTAATAACAAGTCCACTGTAAACAGAATCCAGGACATATCATTACATTTAAAAGCACAAATTTTAAAATAAACAGGCAACATTCAAATCTTAGCTACACCTCTCAATGATGGCATGAATTTGATAAATTACTTAATCTTAATTTTCATGTGTAAATTTTGAAGTTAATAGATTCTGTAACTATTAAATTAGCCAGATTTATAAATCAATTAGCACAGAACTTGGTTACTGTGCAGCAAAACTTTAAGTGCCTTTGCATTACTATCTTTATTTTGAATTTCCATTTAATTAGAATAATACTTAAGTGTAATAGCAAGCAAAAGCTTTTGGTAACTGAGAAAAATTAACATTCCTCAACCCTTATCTAGGCTACCATTTTTAAAAAGGCATTTAAAAATTTAAGACCAAACTCTCAAAGACGTGACAAGACTATATCATTCTTCATCAAAGATCTTGTTACCAGCAATACTCTGCATAAAATGTCTATTTCTCTTTTAGAATGAACTTCACAATAATATTTAACATCTAGCACAAAACCTGATGCCATTGGAGAATGCTATAGTATCTTCAAATATCGTAAGTGAACCAGTAACAAAATAAGACTGATTAATATCAATTGTACTGCTTTGCTTAATTCTTGGATTGTCTGCTTACCAACTGAATTTATTAGATTTCTTGACAGAAATGAGTTAAATCGAGAAAACTATTTGCTTAAAGCTATTTTATTTCTTATAATTCTTCAATTTATAGATATTTCTTATTCCTCAGCTGGTATGTGGTTGATGATTCAAGAGGGTCTTGCTTATACATAACTGCAGGCAGACTGCTTGGTCTAGAAGAGTTCAGAAAGGAGAGCTTGTGTCTGTTCCATGTGGTTTCTAATTCTCCAAGAGGCAATCCTAGACTTTTCTTTACATGAGCAAACACAGGATTCCAAATAGTAGTAGAAAAGCAAGACCCAATGCACAAACATTTTCTAACTTCTACTTGGGTCTCATTTGCTAATGTCCATTTGGATGAAAGCAAGGAAGATGGTGAAGCCCAGATACAAAGGGTGGAAAATTAGACTTCTTGATGGGGCAGATGGCAAAGTGATAGTACAGCTGTGCATAAATAAAGGGATGTGAGGAATCTGTGGTGATTTCTGCACTCTCCCATACTAACTGAGCCTATTGAAATTGTGTATCTGAGTTATGCTGCATTTGTGTGCGTGTTAAGTTTCATCAGTTATGTCTAACTCTTTATGACCCTATGGACTATATAGCCTGCCAGGCTCCTCTATCCATGGGGTTTTCCAGGCAAGAATACCGGAGTGGGTTGCCATGCCCTTTTCCAGGGGGTCTTCCCAACCCAGGGACTGAACCCACATCTCTCACATCTCCCACATTAGCAAGCAGGTTTTTACTACTAGTGCTACTTGTGAGGCCCTGAGTTATGCAGCATGTATTATTAATTTTGAGGTTTTGATTAAAGATTAAAGGGGAAATACAGACTTATAAAAACTTGTACACAGACTAAAAAGCATATCATAGGCAATAATCTAGGAACAGAGAAAAACGAACCATACCCTGATTGATGGTATATATTGTGAAAGGAAAAATTATTACAATAGGTGGTTTCTTAGTCACTTTATCTTCACTACTTTACCTTATATGTAACTTAACCCTATATATACTTGTTTCTTTCTTCACATTTTTTTCCCATAGGACACATGGCTTTGAATAGAGACTTCTGAGTATATCTAGTGCAGTATGCTAAATATCACTCTTATTCTGTGAAAATTAATTATGTATTAAGCCATTCTTCCAAATGACCTTCGTAAAATATGCCCTTGGAACTGTATATAAAAAGAAAAACATGGCTCCTTGACTTGCAGGGTTCACAGTCATGTAAAAAATATATATGCAAGCAAGCAGTTGTAGTAAAGCATGGCACACAACTTATCCATCTAACTAGAATGGTTGAACATAGGAACTCAGTCCATGTTTGTAGAATTAATGGATGTTGTATGGATGGAGAGGGTCATTCATTTCAGAGAAAATAAGTAGACTACTGAATAGCTACTCCTGTGAGAGCAGAAAGGTTAAAGCAATCTGAAAGAGCACCCAGGGCACATCTGCTGAGTTCTTGAAACACGTCATTTTCAAGGTAATAATTTAATCAAAAAGAACTTTATTCCTAACAACAATGATTCATGCATCTTCAGGGAAAAAAATAAAATAAATTTACTACAAAGGAAAAGTTCTAAAAGTAAACATAAACCTGAAATGGAGTGGCATTAATGAAGTAGGAAGGCATGTACACCCATGGTGGATTCATGTCAATGTATGGCAAAACCAATACAGAATTGTAAAGTAAAATAAAAAATAAATTAATTAATTAATTTTAAAAAATAAAATAAATAAAATGTATCAATGAACAGATGATCAAACCTGGATTTTGGCAGGAGAGATAACAATTACAAAGAAAAGAATCAGAATTCCATGAATGAAGTTGTAGAAAATAGTCATGGGGTCCAGAAAAAGGAATATGACAAAAGAAATGATGATGAGGCAGTAGATAATATTTCAATATTTGCACACATAAATTACAAATGAGACTGAAGTTTTAACTAAATTTTAAAATATTTAGTTAGAGTTCATCATTGCCTTCAATTGCAGTTAAAATGTATTCTCCACCTAAATTTAGTGCATGTACTGGATTACATGGAATAGGTTTGTAAGGAATGACATTAAGGAGAAGAAGAAACAGTATTATAAATTCAAAAGAACAAATGTCCCCATCTGCCATCAACAGCAGTTGCCCTGAGAATTTAATTTAAAAGTGAGCAATGACACAGGAAATCCAGAAGTTTGTGGCATTACCTCTCTTGGAACCTTTCGGATTTGAAATAATGTGGAAATACTTTTGTTTTGAAAATTTTAAATAGACTATCAGTTCAGTTCAGTTAATAATACATGCTGCATAACTCAGTCGTGTCCGACTCTGCGACCCCATGAATCACAGCACGCCAGGCCTTCTAGTCCATCACCAACTCCCGGAGTTCACTCAGACTCACGTCCATCAAGTCAGTGATGCCATCCAGCCATCTCATCCTCTTTCGTTCCCTTCTCCTCCTGCCCCCAATCCCTCCCAACATCAAAGTCTTTTCCAATGAGTCAACTCTTCACATGAGGTGGCCAAAGTACTGGAGTTTCAACTTTAGCATCATTCCTTCCAAAGAAATCCCAGGGCTGATCTCCTTCAGAATGGACTGGTTGGATCTCCTTGCAGTCCAAGGGACCCTCAAGAGTCTTCTCCAACACCATAGTTCAAAAGCATCAATTCTTCGGTGCTCAGCCTTCTTCACAGTCCAACTTTCACATCCATACATGACTACTGGAAAAACCATAGCCCTGACTAGATGGACCTTAGTCGGCAAAGTAATGTCTCTGCTTTTGAATATGTTATTTAGGTTGCTAATAACTTTTCTTCCAAGGTGTAACTGTAAAGAGCTTGCACTCCTTTAAAAGGAGATTTAGAAAAACATGTATAGTCTTCACCAAAACTAAATAATGTTATTTCTAATGATTTTAGATAATCTGACATCCTTAAATAGTCCCCTGATATGAGAGCAAATGTGTTTCTTTTTCTCGACAAAATATTATGTAAGGTAGTAGATTTCTGTGATACACAATTTGGTTCTTAGATGTATTTGTTCCTTAAAAAAGTACTCTGATATTTGTATTTTGCCTACTGCTGTAGAGACACTGAAAAAAAATGTGTTTACTTTGAAGTAATTCTGTTTTATTTGTGCATTAAAAATGTGGTGCATGCTAATGTGGAGAATTTAGTCTGTCACTTTAAATCAATGGTGATCTACAGTACTAAGCAGGTCAAGCATTGTTCAGGATAACTTTGTAACAAATCATAATGCCACATTAAATACTTACAGGGTGTTATTAAGGGAAGAAAACCTCATAGGGAAAAGAGATCTGTTGAAGACAGTGGAAGGAAAGCTCCATAGACAGATACTTAAAAAGCATTGTCTCAGAATTTAGAGCTAATGCAGCAGGAGATGAAAAATTGAAATGATAAACAATACCAGGTGCTAATAGATGTTCTAAAAAAGAAGAAGAGGGGAAAAGACAGCTCCTCAAGAAGGGAAGTTTGCTAATCTGAATAACTAAATGTGTCTGATGTTCCTTAGCCAGCTATCAAAAATACTTTTATCATTTCAGATTGTAAAAATGAAAAGAACATGAGGTGGGTAAGTGTGTGTGTGTGTGTGTGTGTGTGTGTGCACGCGCGCACACGCACACACCTAGTACAAAATAAGATTGGACCTATTTGTAATCTACTTTTTGTAATTGTCATTTGCTGTTGGTAATATTTTAAGGCGAATTCACTTATTAATTATCACATATTTCAGAAAATATTGTCTACCATGAGCCACATACTGGGCCACAAATTGGATATGCAGTGCAGAGAAAAACAAAGAAAAAAGAACTAGATACAGTTTTGGTCTCTGTTCTCATGGAATTTCATAAAACTTGTATTCTGGTAAGGAGGATTTCTAAAGGGATATTCCTGGATGTGAGAAAGCAGAAATACCCATTTGGATGGAAACACAAAGGTCAGATGAAATAGTAGAGTGGATGGCTGCTTGGCTAAGAGGACTCGACAAAGAGCAGCACTGGTGCACTGCAGAGGCTCCTGTGGCCCTGCCATCTTGGCTGTACTCCAGAAGCTGGTATCCTCTCTGCTTCTCTTCAGTGGTTCTGCTCTGTCTCTCTGCTCCACCAATTTTCCACCCTTGCTTCTGATTCTTCTGACTTCTGTATCATATTTTTAATTATACAAAAGAGAGACTTAGGTTAGTTAGTACCAACTGTGTCAATCAGGATTTTAATTTATGGCAACAATATCCACTGTAAATATTTTAATTTAAAATTATTGTGCAACTCACAGAAAATACAGTAGGGAGCAGAGACAGAAATTTAGTAATGCATCAAAAACAGTGTTCAAGTTACCCACACAGGATACACTTGGCAAAGGGCACAAATACTACTCAATCTAAACACTGGACATTGTTCTTAACAGATGGATGTATACGCTAGTTTCCTCATAAGAACAGATTCTCTGCCCCACATGCTTCCTCACAAAATTCTTTAAATGTAAGAAGGCTATTCAGATATGGTCAGAGATCAAAATTCCATTATTACATCCACTACATTTTTCTAAATGGAAGACTCCAACTGGACCAAGTTTTGGTACAGATAAGTTGCAGGTCTCTTGACTCTATAAAAATGTATTAACTTTGTTGTTGTTTTGGAACCATTACTTAATCAACTTATGGGAGATTAACATGATATAGTCAAAACAAAAAGTTTGCAGAAATTTATCTGTATCTCTGGAAAAAAAATACTATAGATGGTTAGGGTTTCTTGGATTTGGCTCCAGTAATAATTTAGAACTTAATAATTTCTTATTTTACACCACATTTATGGAAAAATGGGCCTCCCAGGTGGCCCAGTGGTAAAAAATATATATATACCTGTCAATGCAGGAGACACAAGAAACCTGGGTTCAATCCCTGAGTCCAATCCCTGGGTCAGAAACATCCCCCGGAGTAGGAAATGGCAGCCCATTCCAGTGTTCTTTCCTGGTAAATTCCATGGACAGAAGCACCTGCCAGGTTAGAGTCCATGGGGTCATAAAGAGTCGAGCATGACTGGATACACACACATGCAAATATAATATAATGTATTTTTTTAAAGTATATTCTATTGCATTCCATAAAGCATATATAGCAAACTGTGAAAAATACATTCCATGAAATGATGAAAAAAAAGATCAAAGGAAAGCATAAGTTGTAAAAATAAGCCCCAAAGTGAATTAAGGTAGAAAAAAATTGTCTTTATATTTTACATATGTGCTATCTGTGATCCCCAAATTCTCAAAATTATATTCTGAATATTCTAGAATACATTGCAGAGAAGGAAGCCTGACAAGTTGCATTATCTACAATATTCATAAACCCAAACAAAACAATATGGATTAGTCAATATAACAGTTACTTTTAAAACTTAAAATTTTTTAAATTTTTATTTCAAAAAAAAAAAATAGTTCCCTGTGAAACTTCATGAAAGAATTACTGTGAAAACAATACAATAGTGGCAATAAAAGTTTGTTTAACATATGTATGGGTTTCCTACAAGCAATCCTTATACCATCTATAACTAAGTTTTAGTATGTGTCAGAGCATAGTTTCATTAAATAAAATTCCCAGCAATCAATGCACACACCCTATATGCACAATTAACTAATGGTCTTCCCCAACAAAACGAGAGATTTCAAATGTTACATAGTTTTGATGTTCATAAGAAGATACTCCCTCAATGGCTATCATGATCTCCAAGGGGTACAATGCATTTTGAAACCATATTTAATACTTATATTACTGAAAAAATAAATATTGTACAAAGCAATAGTTGACAGATCTTACTCTGTAGATCTATACAGATTAGAGAATGAATAGCATTGAAGAGAGTTTGAAAGATACTGCTGTAGAGAAAGTGATTGACCACATACTTTAGGAACAGTTTTTAACTATGAATCTTTTCAACCAGTTGGCAGATATGAATCAGAAGTAATTCTGGGTTATATTCATCACCAATTATTTCGAGCACATGCTTCTTTAATTTTTTTTATGTTCTAGCAACCTGATCTTGATTTGCCAGCCTAAATAAGACAAGAAATCTGGAAGCAATTTTCACATTTAATACAGCACAATGTAAGAAGCTCTTACTATGCACACTCTGTCCTTAATTCTTATGTTACATAACTCCATATTAGAAGGCGGCTACTCCTATCACAGTTAGAAGTTGATGATTAATATAGTTATATTCTAATCATTCCCAAGAAGATAATTCAAAAGAGGTGACTTTGAAGAAGTTAATGTGTTCTTTAGCCAAGTATGTGGAGGGTGTAAAATGGTCAAGAGAGTGAATATTTGAAGGAGAAAGTACAGATAACTACCAAGAAATCAGGAATAGTTACATGTTCTTACTTCGGCATTGGAAATGGAACTTCAACAGAATCATTACAGTTATGGGAAGAAAAAGGAATTTGTGTATCCAGCCTAAAAAATCCAAATATTGTTACATAGGTAAGTGAATCATAGACCTGACAATGGATATTCTTAGAATAATGGATATATTAGTGATTCTTATGAGGCATATATAGTCAAGAATGAGGATGGCTTGCTGAAGCAGCAGTGTCATCCTACAGAAGAGGACCACCTAAAGGAATAAAACAGGCTTGAGAGAAAAGTAAAGAATTCACCTACAGTGCGGGAACTGCAAGAGACATGGGTTCAATCCCTGTGTTGAATCCCTGGGTTGGGAAGATCCCCTGGAAGAGGAAATGTCAACCCACTCCAGTATTCTTGCCTGGAGAATTCCATAGACAGAGGAGCCTTATGGGCTACAGTTCATGGGGTCACAAAGGGTTAGACATGACTGAAGCAACTTAGCACACAAGCCCCAGAGAAGTGTTATCTTTGGATTCCTGCATTCAGCAGGAGTAAGTAACCAGTGGGAGAGGGGGATGAATACAGTGTCATCACAGATACAACTGGTAAAAAGCCCTAGTTATAGAGGGTGTAATTCAAAAACAGAAAAAACATCAAAAGTAATTATTGAGAGAATGAGTCAGTTTTTAGGTATGTGCCAGGTTAGAGACTACAAAACCAGTACAGGTAGAGTGATTTTGATCAGACTAAACTCTTGCCCCAGTCCTATCCTTAATAGGGATGGAGAAAGATCTGGTGTTAAAGAAGAAAAAGTCAATAAAGTCCTCTTTCATGCTGCAGGGTGTCATGCTTCCTGACTACAGAAGTTATTTGAAAGGAGAGGGAAGAAAAGTTTTTTTTTTGAATAAAAAATAAAGTGATTATTTTATGAGTCTGGATGTTTATAATTGTTTAAATGTTAGACTATGTTCTCTGACTTAAAGGATTACAGAGCTTTTAAATTACCTAACAATGAGCATAAAAACCATGAGGGCTACATGAATTTTCATCTAGGGATAAGAGAAAGAAGAAATGCATCAAAAAATGTTAAGGGGCAACTGGAATTAAAAATATAGTTTCATTTTTACTACATCATATAAAGCATGCTTGTTTATATATCCGAGGTGTGTCTATGTATGTTTCATTTTTTTTAATATTGGAAACAAAAGATTACACATCACAATCATTTAAATGTTGAAATTATCTATGAGGTAAAGAAATTTCAGTTTCATTCAGTTTTATAATAAATTAGCAAATCACTAAAAGTGAATTTTGGCAGAGGGTTTGCATCATGACCCAGTGACCATTTAACAATCATATTACTTATGGATAAGAAAGAAAAGAGGCTGCATTCATATTTATTTACAACATTACAAAGTAATAGCAGTTCACTCTTATTAAATCCAAGACATCTGTACTTGTCCAAGAATATCATCCCTGCAAACACACAGATAAGTGCACTTCTATTTTTTTAAGTATCATAAAACCATTGGTGTCACACCTGAGGTCAGGGAAAGTGTTCAAAAGATTGAATTCAGAAAGACTGAATAATAAATAAAAAGTGGAAAGGTGTTTTGCCTCTATTATGTGTTCTCTTCACACCTGAATCCAACAAAGCATGCATAAATATCTATCTCAACCAAACAGGGCACAATTTATAAACAAAATGAATTTTGTTTTTTCATTCTGTGTCTACATCACTAATTTTCTTTTACTTCCACTGCATATAACACCAATGAAATAATCTCAGGAACAAAACTTGTTATAAAAGTGGGCTTTAGGGTGCATTAAAAAATGATTGTGTGTAGACAACAGCACATTAAAATGGGTTTTCTTTGGAACAGATGCCAGCTGGCAGAGAATCAAGCAGTTTATTGAGTTTTGTAACCAAGACATTTTATGTGTGTACTACAAATACAGTGTTACATATAGGAAAATTCATTACCAGTATTGTTATGGAAACAATTCAAGACTTCTTGTGTAAATACATTCTTCCTTTTGCATTTTTATTTCTATATAGTAAGGAGAGTCTATTTCAGGGTTCCTATAGCAAAATAACGGTCATTAATAGAACCAAAAGTAGATTGGTTTATGTTGAAAGCAAAACTAAAAAAAAAAAAAAAACACACAGTGAGAGAAATATTTGTATAATATACTCAGAGGTGAATGACTTATAAGTGAAAGCTAATTTTAAGTAACGTTTCTCAAGTGTAATACATTCTCTATATGCTTTACAAAGTTTCTGTATCGTTACATGTTATAAAAAATGTTGTATGTTGGAAACTTTGGTTCTTTTAATGGTCCAAGTGGCATGCCATTTAGAAAATATGTAGAAACACAGAAACAGGACAAGTGCCACTTTTTAAAATCACCATATCAAAAATTTAGATAGGCCTCCATGTCCCATTGACGTTTACTCTTCCATATTGCTAAATATAGATAATTCCTTAAGAAAGTCTAATCTAACATTGTAACTGGACCACAATACAATTTTGGCAGTGATCTTAAAATAGGATTTGATCAGTGTATTATAGAATACTTGGCCCTTCCCATTCTTCTTGCATTGTAAAATTATTAGTTATGTTAGCAGATATGAGTTATCTCAGTAAGGTGAACGAAATATCCTGAAAAACCTTTTCAGTTGAAAAGGAACAAAACCAAAATAAAACAAAATCTACCTCTTGAAAACACTGAATACAATATTTTGAAGTCTTTAAAAATGTATATGCAGATTTGTGGCCTTCTCAGGTGGTGCTAGTGGTAAAGAACCTGCCTGCCAATGCAGGAGACATAGAGAGGCATGTTCAGTTCCTGGTTCAGGAAGATCCCTTGGAGGAGGAAGTGGCAACCCGCTCCAGTATTCTTGCCTGGAGAATCCCATTGACAGAGGAGCCTGACGAGCTACACGCTGGGGGTCTCAAAGCGTCGGACACAACTGAAGCAACTTAGCACACTTGCAAGCATGAACACACGCATGGCACGCACACATGTAAGATATGCAGAAATGTGAACTCCACAAGAGCCACAGTAAGCAGTAAGCATTCCACAATGGAAAGCTCTTGTTAAATTCTGCATTTCCTGAGGCACTGGTCAATCTTTCTAACCTTCAGTCTCAGGTCGTGATGTCTGCAGTGATTGTATGGTAAGAGCGTAAGGTTTTTCCAACTCATTGCCCTTGGAAAAATGAGCACCGGTATACCATGCTTCCTTGTCAGAGGCTACATTCCCTGCAGTTATACCTGATACTTCCAGGAATTTGAGTCCTACCTGCCTCATGGATTGAAACTCACAAGTAGGTGCTTCAGTTCAGTTCAGTTCAGTTCAGTTCAGCCGCTCAGTCGAGTCCGACTCTTTGCAACTCCATGAACCGCAGCATGCCAGGCCTCCCTGCTCATCACCAACTCCTAGAGTTTACCCAAACTCATGTCCATTGAGTCAATGATGCCATCTAACCATCTCATCTTCTGTCGTTCCCTTCTCCTCCTGCCTTCAATCTTTCCCAACATTGGGGTCTTTTCAAATCAGTCAGCTCTTTGCATCAGGTGGCCAAAATATGGAGTTTCAGCTTCAACATCAGTCCTTCCTTAATCAGTTATAAATTGATTCCACAAGCAGACATTGGGTGATAAATTTTTTTAAAGACGTAAAGATTCTTTTGATAGCAAGATAGGACAGGGGCACTGAATAGATGAAAGACAGAAGCTTTTGAAATTTACAGTTTCAAAGGAGAGAAAGCTGCCAAGCAGGGCCACAGGGCTTTCCAGGTGGAGCAGTGGTAAAAAAAATCTACCTGTCAATTCAGGAGACGCATGAGATGCAGGATCAATCCTTGGGTGGAGAATATCCCCTGGAATAGGAAAATGGCAACCTTCTCCAGTATTCTTGCCTGAAAAATCCCACGGACAGAGAAGCCTGGCCAGGTACAGTTCATGAGGTTGCAAAGAGTCAGGCATGACTTGGCCTTTTATCACACACACACACACACAAGCAGGGACACACAGTGGATTGCACCCAGGGATAGTGATAGTAGTTCAGCCAAGTCCAACTCTTTGTGACCCCATGGACTGTAGCCAACCAGGCTCCTCTGTCCATGGAATTCTCCAGGCAAGAATACTGGAGAGGGTAGCCATTCATTTCCCCAGGGATTAAACCCAGGTCTCTTGCATTGCAGGCATATGCTTCCCTATCCCTGGGAAGCACTCAGGGATAGGCTAACATCAAATGGCAACTGTACAGGACAATTCGTGTATGACAAGTAGGCTGGAGTTAGTTGGGTTTTGTAGGCTTCCTGTGGATGGAATAATTTGAATAATTTCTGGAGGAGGAAGATAGAAACTGCCTTTAGTTGTCGAGTACATAACTCTGGGGCAATTGGCCTAGAGTGTAAAAACCCTCATAACCAAAGTGGTTGTGTTACTGATGAATTGAAGTTCTTTCTTCATTGTCAAAGACATCCAAGATGAAGCAAAAAGGTTAAGGAAATAAAGAGAGCATTTATTTAACCAAGAATATGCCCTCAGAGGGAGATAAGGTATATAGGTGAGAAGCTGCTGGCAAGCCTGTTATGAAGGGCATGCAAATGAAGAGGTGGAATACTTATTGGAGAAGGAGGAATTTGGGGATCAAATTCCCTGATTTTAATCACAGCTCCCTTTTGCTGAGGTGAAGAGGGATTTTTGTCCTTATTTAGCTTTTATTGGAAGAGTTATGGTGCCAGTTCATGGTGTGTACTTCTTTTCTGTTAGACTAATTTTATTGTTATGAAGGCAAAATGAGTAACAAATTACATTCAAACACAGGAGAGTGCTACTTTTCTCAAACATTTCTTGATCTGCTTTCAGGACTCTTATCACCCAAAGGGTATGGTTTCCTCTCAGTCTGAAGGTTCCTATTCTTCTTTGTCTGTTCCTGCTATTTTACAAGATACATGTTTTCCTGCCACCTGGCCCCATCTTTATTTCTCTGCTCATACCTAGCTTGTGCTTCTGCCTACTTAGTCATGTCTAACTCTTTTGGAACCCCATGAATTGTAGACTGCCAGGCTCCTTTGTCCATGGAATTGTCCAGGCAAGGATACTAGATTGGGTTGCCATTTCCTCTTCCAAGGGATCTTCCCCACCCAGGGATTGAACTAACATCTCTTGAGTCTCCTGCATTGGCAGGCAGATTTTTTTACTGCTGAGCCAGCTAGCTATCTGTCCTCTATAACAGCTGGAGTGTGCATATATTCTGCTGCTCAAGAAAAGGAACCAATCTGTCTAGCTAGGGTCTCAATACTGGATCAAGACAGCATTTAAAAAAGCAAAACAAAACAAAAAACTATATTACAGTACTTCCATATTCTAAACAAAGGAATAAAATTAACAGAGCATTGTGATACAGTATGAAATCAGGATTATAATTATTTTTTAATCTTGTAAGTAAATTCATAGAGGAGGAATGATGATATATTAAAAACTATGTCAGGAGCTCTATAATATGATGACACAGTGTTCTTCCTTCCATTCATTTAAGAGTAGTGGAACTCATAAGACCCAGCCATGGGCTTTTAAAGTAGAACATTTTGCAGTGACATGGCTGAATTTGCAATTCTGTCTTCCTGTCACCTTGCTAGTATGGGATCTTTAATTCTGCTTTTGACTTTACTTCCCATTATTTCTCATGATCAGTTTCAGAAGTTTGGCCTCAGTTCTTCTCTATGCCTACTTATATCAGCATTGCCCCTGTAAATTATCCCAGAACTGATTGTCAGCATCTATAATCCTAAGTGCATATAAAAGTTTTGAAGATATCCTTTTGTGTACTCAGTAAAAGTATTGGCATATAGTGTTAAATCTAGACAACGGTCATAGCTTGTAATATGAATACTCTCATATTATTTTGTTACCACTAATTAATATCCAGAATTTAATTATTGGTTGTATAGTAAGTAATATTTCCTTTCTAGTCCTCACTGTATTTATTGAGTGCATATTATATGAAATTTAAATTCTTAAATTAAAATATTTTCTTTTTAGAATAAAATAGTGAAAAATATTTCAGTGTATGAGGAAGTTCATAGTCACTAGTTTTTCATTTTTTTTAAATTCATCTTTTAGCTTTCTCAATAAGTCTCCTTTCATTGGTTTAATCTTTGTAATGCAATAAGTTTTCTAGGAAGGTTGAATTTGCTAGTCTAAAAATATGTATGTAAGAAAAGATGAATAAACAAAATAAGTGTATTCTGAAGACTTAAAGAGATACAGACAATTCTAAGGCATATAGCAATTTCAAGCTATGTTAATAGCATGATAATCTATATTTCTGCATAATGAAAAGTTATGCAAAAGAAAAGTTATGACCAACCTAGATAGTATATTCAAAAGCAGAGACATTACTTTGCCGACTAAGGTCCGCCTAGTCAAGGCTATGGTTTTTCCTATGGTCAGGTATGGATGTGAGAGTTGGACTGTGAAGAAGGCTGAGCACCGAAGAATTGATGCTTTTGAAGTGTGGTGTTGGAGAAGACTCTTGAGAGTCCCTTGGACTGCAAGGAGATCCAACGAGTCCATTCTGAAGATGTTATAAACATAACATCTAAGATGGTTATTAAACACTGGTCCAGTATATTGTTACCAAATGTGATCTTCAGGTATGGGGTGAAATCTGCCCGATTTGTCCAAGGTACTGATGATATTCTTATATCACTAGCTTTCCCTGGAACACACCAAACTCAACTTTAGAGAAAGATTTACATTACCAGATAAGGCTTGTTGTTGTTGTTCAGTCCCTAAGTCATTTCTGACTCTTTCTGACCCGATGAACTGCAGTATACCAGGCTTCCCTGTCCTTCACTATCTCCCTGAGTTTTCACAGACTCATGTCCATTGATTCAGTGAATCTGTCCAACCGTCTCATCCTCCGTCACCACCTCTCCTCATGCCCTCAATCTTTCTCAGTGTCAGGATCTTTTCCAATGAGTCAGTTCGTCACATCAGGTGGCCAAAGTAGTGGAGCTTCAGCTTCAGCATCAGTCCTTCCAATGAATATTCAGGGTTGATTTCCTTTAGGATTAACTAGTTTGATCCCTTGCTGTCCAAAGGACTCTCAAGAGTCTTCTCCAGCACCAAAATTCATAAGCATCAATTCTTAGGGGCTTAGCCTTATTTTGGTCCAACTCTCACATCTATACTTGACTACTGGGAAAACCAGAGCTTTGACTAGATGGACCTTTGTCAGCAAAGTGATGTCTCTGCTTTCTAATATGATTTCTAGGTTTGTCATAGCTTTTCTTCCAAGGAACAAGTGGCTTTGTATTTCATGGCTGCAGTTACTGTCTCCAGTGATTTAGGAGCCCAAGAAAATAAAATCTGTTATTTTCCAATAACAGTGTTTCTAATTTTTTCCCTTCTATTTGACATTAAATCATGGGACCAGATATCATAATCTTAATCTTTTGAATGTTGAGTTTGAAGCCAGCTTTTTCCACTCTCCTCTTTCACCCTCATCAAGAGGCTCTTTAGGTTCTCTTCATTTTGTGCCATTAGAATGGTATCATCTGCATATCCATAAATGCTTGTGGCTCAGAGAGTAAAGAGTCTGCTTGCAGTGCAGGAGACCCAAGTTCTATCCCTGGGTCGGGAAGATCCCCTGGAGAAGGAAATGGTAACCCACTCCTGGAAAATTTGCCTGGAAAATTCCATGGACTGAGGAGCCAGGCCTGCCACATTCCATGGGGTTGCAGAGTTGGACATGATTGAGCAGCTTAACTTATCTACATATCCTATTTCTGCTGGCAATCTTGATTTCAGCTTTTTATTCATCCAGCCTGGCATTTCACATGATTGATATCATTCTTTAGTCAAATTGATAGTCCATTGGGCCCAGTCACATCATCACCCATGTCTTGGAATTTATGGCCATTTGGAATTTATGAGCAGTTACCTAAAACAGAAGAGAGAACTGAGAAACTGGTTAAATGGTAACAAAGGAGCCAAAGAAATAGGCTCCTTGATGTTATCAGGAGACCAACCTTCATTACAAGATCTAAAAGAATTGACCTATTGTTAACTGTCCAATCCTATGCAAAAGTTATTTTTAGTAACAGGGCAAAAGGTATATAATGAGATGTCTTATGCAGATGACACCACCCTTATGGCAGAAAGTGAAGAGGAACTAAAAAGCCTCTTGATGAAAGTGAAAGAGGAGAGTGAAAAAGTTGGCTTAAAGCTCAACATTCAGAAAATGAAGATCATGGCATCTGGTCCCATCACTTCATGGGAAATAGATGGGGAAACCGTGGAAACAGTGTCAGGCTTTATTTTTGGGGGCTCCAAAATCACTGCAGATGGTGACTGCAGCCATGAAATTAAAAGACGCTTACTCTTTGGAAGAAAAGTTATGACCAACCTAGATAGCATATTCAAAAGCAGAGACATTACTTTGCCGACTAAGGTCCACCTAGCAAGGCTATGGTTTTTCCTATGGTCATGTATGGATGTGAGAGTTGGACTGTGAAGAAGGCTGAACACTGAAGAATTGATGCTTTTGAAGCGTGGTGTTGGAGAAGACTCTTGAGAGTCCCTTGGACTGCAAGGAGATCCAACCAGTCCATTCTGAAAGAGATCAACCCTGGGATTTCTTTGGAAGGAATGATGCTAAAGCTGAAGCTCCAGTACTTTGACCACCTCATGTGAAGAGTTGACTCATTGGAAAAGACTCTGATGCTGGGAGGGATTGGGGGCAGGAGGAGAAGGGGACGACAGAGGATAAGATGGCTGGATGGTATCACGGATTAGACGGACGTGAGTCTGAGTGAACTCCGGGAGATGGTGATGGACAGGGAGGCCTGGTGTGCTGCAATTCATGAGGTCGCAAAGAGTCGGACACGACTCAGCGACTGAACTAAACTGAACTGAAAGTCCTAAGTGAGTCTCTTCCTATCCACTTCTGGTTTCTAAGCCATAAGCTGTCTCTGTTATTTTGTGACTTTAAATAAGACTGTTAAACTGCTGTAAAGACCTTAGCAACTGCATTCCTTTTGTCCTGCAGTGAATTCTTTCCTTCGGAGATCATGAACCCATAGCCGACACCAAAAATCATGGAATATGATGTACTCTGCATATAAGCTAAATAAGCAGGTGACAATATATAGCCTTGACATACTCTTTTCACAATTTTGAACCATTTCATTGTTCTATGTCTGGTTCTAACTTTTGCTTCTGGACCTGCATACAGGTTTCTCAGGAGGCAGGTAAAGTGGTCTGATATTCCCATCTCTTTAAAATTTTTCCGTTTGTTGTGATCCACTCAGTCAAAGGCTTTTGCATAGTCAATGAATACATAGATGTTTTTTCTGAATTCCCTTACTTTTTCTATGATTCAAAAAATGTTGGCAATTTGCTCTCTGGTTCTTCTGCCTTTTTAAAATCCAGCTTGTATATCTGGAGGTTCTCAGTTTCACACTGCTGAAGCCTAGCTGCAAGGATTTTGAGCAGAACCATGCTAGCATGTTAACTGAGTGCAATTATGCAGTAGTTCAAATATTCTTTGGCATTGCCTTTCTTTGGGGTTGAAATGAAATCTGACTTTCTCCAGTCCTGTGGCCACTGCTGAGTTTTCCAAATTTGCTGACATATTGAGTGCAGCACTTTTACAGCATCATCTTTTAGGATTTGAAATAGCTCAGTTGGAATTCCATCATCCATCTCCACTAGTTTTGTTCATAATAATGATTTATATGGCTGCCTTGACTTCACACTCCAGGATGTCTGGCTCTAGGTGAGTGACCACATCATCATGGTTATCCGGTTCATTAAGACCTTTTTTGTATGGTTCTGTGCATTCTTACCACCTCTTCTTAATCTCTTCTGCTTCTGTTAGGTCCTTGCCATTTCTGTCCTTTATTTTGCCTGTTTTTGTATGAAATACTCCCTTGGTATCTCTAATTTTCTCAAAAGAGATCACTAGTCTTTTCCATTCTATTGTTTTCCTCTATTTCTTTACACTGTTCATTTAAGAAGGCTTTCTTATGTCTCCTTGCTATTCTCTGGAACTCTTCATTCAGTTGGGTACATCTTTCCCTTTCTCCTTTGCCTTTCACTTCTTTACTTTTCTCAGCTATTTATAAGGCCTCCTCAGACAACTGCTATGCCTTCTTGCATTTCTCTTTCTCAGGGATAGGTTTGGTCACCACTTCCTGTATGATGTTACGAACCTCCATCCATAGTTCTTCAGGCACTCTGTCTACCAGATCTAATCCCTTCAACTTATTTGTCACCTCCAGTGTATAATCATAAGGGATTTGAGTTAGGTTATATCTGCATGGTCTAGTAGTTTTCCCTACTTTCTTCAATTTAAATCTGAATTTTGCATTAAAGAGTTCATGATCTGAGCCCCAGTCAACTCCAGGTCTTGTTTTTGCTGACTATATAGACCTCATCATCGTCAGCTGCAAAGAATGTAATCAATCTGATTTCAGTATTGACCATCTGGTGATGTCCATGTGTAGAGTTATCTTTTGTGTTTTGGAAGGTGATGTTTGCTATGAACAATGTGTTCTCTTGATAAATTAAGTAATGTCAATTTTATGGATTAGGGAATAAAGTACAAAAGAGATTTAATCACCTTGATTTGGTGATATAGTAAAACAGCAGCTAAAATATATATTTTCTCAACATCAAATCCTATTTACTGGAACACTAAGCTTTCTTTATTTTAATAATGAAACACTTCAAACTATTATTTCTATATTTGAAGATTTTTTTTTTTTCTGTTTAGGAATAAGTTCCATTTTCAAAAATATTGTATTTATTTTTATTGTATTTAAAACTAAAGTCTATATTTTATACAACAAAATATTTTACTAAAGAGTAAACATGTACCATCCCCTTTCCTTACTTCTCCAAAAAGTCATTAAGTCAACTTCTTTTATGGAGCTATTATAGAAATGAAGAATATCTATATTTACAAAGAGATTTCATAGTGGATTTCCAACATTAAACCCATTGCTTAGGATAAGCAATAGAATTAGCTATTTGGGTTTCAAGAGTTAAAAGTAAGGCCTCTTGATTTGTAGTTTAATATTAAGGACAAGGGTCCTAACTCCACTTAGGCTGGATGCCATGGTGGAATCTCAGGGCAAGAAATATTTGAGCAGCTCTCCAATCTGACACAGTGTGGCAGCATAGAGCAAAGTGAACGCTGGCCCAGGAGAATGGCATGAATCCAGGCTGTTGCAAATTGGAACTAGAAGTCCAGAGGCAAGACCTTTGTGAACTATGTAAGTCTTTAGGTTTTAATGGGCTTTGCTGTAGTTTTTCATGTTTTTGCTTGCTTGTGTTAGGTAGTTAGAATAGGGAAAGGAGTCCAGAATGGCAGTGGCTAAAAGACAAGGAAGGGGAAAGCCCATGAAAATAGAACAAAGGAAGGCCTGAGGACTGGAGTGAGGACCTCAGCTAGCCCAATTTACACAGGGCAGGCCTAAAGAGAGGAAAACACACACACACACACACAAAGAAGAGCCAAAGTGCCAGGGATCTCTCTCTCTCTTCTCTTTGAGTCTTTTGGGTCAGCATCCCCTCATGCCTCAGGGATGTATTTTCCTTTATTTTCTAAATAAAACTGAGCTGTAACATGGAGCTGTAACACTGGTCTGTCCAAGGGCTGTAATGCTGGTCCATCGCTTCAAATTTTTGTTGTGATGAGACAGTACCAAGGAAATTACACACTCCCCTGACACTTATTTAAAATATTTAGAGCAGAATGTGATCTGAAGGATGTAATATTAAACGTCTTATCTATATGAAATTTAATTATTCCATGTTATTTTAATTTAATTTGGAAAAGGAAGAGAGATATGATCATGATATCACTGGGAGGGCAGATAAATGACATTCAAGTTACATTTGTTCATTGGGAGAAGAAATCAAAAAGGGCTACAAGAAAGATTCCTATATCACAGTTGGTCCTGGTGGAGGAGCATACCAATATACAGAGTTGAAAGTGACAGTAATAAAGAGGAAAGAAAGGAAAGTGAGCCCTAGGGGGCTTGGATTAGACAGAAAGAGGAACACAGAAGTTAACCAAGGTCAAAGAACCTGATGTAAGTACTTGATAATAGAAGGATCCACTTGGCATCCTCAAAAAGAAGCTCAAGAAACCATTATTTGACTAGAGTTTAGAGTAATTGTCTAAAGCTCAAAATAAGCACAGAAGCAGTCATAGTGTCCACATATTTTATTTTTCTTGATAAAGCAAGAGCATTTATTTATTGATAAAACAGAGCAGAGTTGCCAGCAGTGACTTTTTACTGTTAAAAGGCCCGTTTACCTTACAAACCATATACTATGCTTTGAGTTTCTAGACTAATTCTGTTATACTATTTATACTAAAATATACATGACTGAAATGAGCTAGTAGTCAAAACAGAAGAAAAACTTTATTCAATACTATGTTGAAATTTTAAAGCAATGTAAAAATTGCATATTAAATTACAATATTTATTCACTTATTTAATGAAGAATGAAACACAGTTCAAAACCAATTGAAAATGCTAATGTTGAGTACAAAGTATAAAAATATAAATCTCCAACGTCTAGCACATTGATAGGGCATGCAATAGTCACTCATTTAAGCTTTATTAATTTCTATTTGTATTCAAGAGGATACTATGGTCCCAGAAATTGATTTTTTCCCAATGTTTTCAATGATTATATGTGAAAATCTGAATACATTCAGAATAAGCAATTTCTGAAATCAAAATAAAATGTATGGTAACACAGAGATGAGGAACATGTATAATATCATATAAGAAATGAATCGCCAGTCTAGGTTCGATGTAGGGTGCAGGATGCTTGGGGCTGGTGCACTGGGATGACCCGGAGGGATGGTGTAGGGGGGAGAGTTGGGATGAGGGTTCAGGATTGGGAACATGTGTACACTCATGGCGGATTCATGTTGATGTGTGGCAAAACCAACACAATATTGTAAAGTAAAGTAATAATAATAATAAGTTAAATAAATAAATAAATAAATAAAAATTTAAAAAAGTATTCCCTGAAAATTACAAAGGAGCATTGGTATACCAGCAAGACCTATTCTCAGGCATTAAATTTAGACATAAGCATAGAAAAATATTTGCAAGTGATTATATATATATATAAGGGCTTCCCTGGTGGCTTAGATGGTAAAGGGTCTGCCTGCAATGCAGGAGACCTGGGTTCAATCCCAGGGTTGGAAAGATCCCCTGGAGAAGGAAATGGCAACTCATTCCAGTACCTTGCTTGGAAAATCTCATGGGCAGAGGAGCCTGGTAGGCTACAGTCCATGGGGTTGCAGAGTCAGACACGACTGAGCAACTTCATATATATATATGTACATATATATATATAAACAATAATTATTTCTGGAAGGTGGGATCATGGGTTTCTTTTACTTTTAAAATTTCAGTATGATAGACATTGAAATAAACCCTAACCTTGTATCAGTGATAATAATAAACATCTTTCATTTTGAAAGTAAAATAAAATTTAAAAAAAGAGTCATAGCTCTAAAAAATCTATTAGGTTCAATTCACAATTGTTTAAAATGGTTGGGAGAAATGTAAAGAAATGAAAATTTAATGATCTGTAATATTTGCTTGGGAACTTGAGTGTACTTTTCAGGTTTGGTAAAATAAAAAGTTAATTAAACCAGTAAAACCTTATTAATGCAATGATTGCTTACAAGCAAATGAATATCATAATGTACCCATTGTTTGTTCATGTATTCTGTTGAGAATGGAAAAAAATTCATTTTTAAATAGTCTTGGGACTTTATCTAAACTATTTTTTCCCTCAGCTATTCCAGTTAAGTGATTCAATGCATTTTATACATAAATAGATTGTTATTCCTAAAACTTTCATATTTTTTTAAAAAGATACATTTCAAAATCATGCCTCGCCAATTGTGTATTCATTTTTACATTAATCTGAAAATAGTCACAAATCCATGCTTGAATATTGTTAATGACACTGTCAATTAAAAAAAATTATATGCAATCTAAAGGTTGAGAGTTATATTTTATTTGGTGGAAATGTTTAGGACTTAAGGCTGAGAGGCAGCATCTCAAGTAACAGTAACCCTGTGAGAACTCATGTGAGGAGGTGAGGGGAGGATCCAGGTGATATAGAAGTTTTGCAATACATAATCTGAACATCAAAAGATTGTTGTTAATTAACGAAAACCAGATATCCCACGTTGAGGAATTCAGTGCTTTTCTATGTATGGGAAGATGCAATAGTCAGCTCACTGAAGTCATTTCTTTTATATGTGTGGGGCCCTAAATGGGAAACCTTAAAAAATATGGGTTAGCTTTGTGGTAGGAAACTAAGACGGTGCCTGGCGGAAGAGATAGGGGTGTGGTCTGTGTTAAAGTTTTTGATTGGCTCTCTTGATTTCCGTGCACATGGACAGCGCGTGATAACCATAGACTCCTGTTATAATGAAGGCACACGACGATTTGACCTTTAACGTGATTGGTGCAACTATGGAAAGTCCCTCGCAAAACCCCCCTGCTTGCCTATATAAACCAAGAGCTTGTGGCAATAAGCTGCTTAGGCGGAAGCCCTGTCTGATTGTCTCTTGCTCGCCAAGGGGCTGGGTTGGCAGACAGCAGGCTCACCTCTCCTCGGGACCCCTCGGCTTTGCTGAGGGAAGTTCCACTGCCTCTCTGTTTCTGCAGAGTGCCCCCCCGCAATATGTATCTCAGTTACCCAGGGCCATACCCTCTGTTTTTCACATTCTGAATTCCCTTGGGGCTCACCATAAGGAATGTATGCAGTCTGATGGCTGCTAGATTGTAGGAATTCTTCTCCTTCCTGAGTGCCCTTAAGGCTTATCAGCTCACAGTGGAGGGCTGCATTTGTTGATGACTGTGACATTTTTGTTTACTGACTAATATGGTAGGAAATATTTCATTGTTTAACACTAATATGGATGATGATAGTAATACAGAAATGACAATGATGATCAGGGGATTAGCTAATGTTTGTGGTATGCATACATTATCTTAAGCTTCTCTGGTGGTTCAGAGAGTAAAGAATCTGCCTGCAATACAGGAGACCCAAGTTCTATCCCTAAGTTGGGAAGATCCTCTGGAGAAGGGAATGGTTACCTACTGCAGTATTCTTGCCTAGAGAATTCCATGAACAGAGGAGCCTGGTGGGCTACCGTAGACATTTTGTCTCACAGCAAGTCATGATATAGTTGCTAGGATTTCCTCACTTCTCAAAAGAAGAGAGGAAGCTAAGATAAAATAAACAAAGTTTCCAGTGTTACACATGAAATTATTGTCCACAGACGGAATTTATAACAATGCTTGACTCCTAAGCCCTAGTGCTTCCCTAAAACCAATTACAATTTATATGATAGCAGTTATATTCCTTTGTTCTCTGGTGATCCATGAAGAGAATTACTTTGCCGGTCTGGTTTTCAGTATTAATTCAGTAGCATTGGAATACCATGAAGTTAAGATATACAGTACATTACATATAAAATGAAAGACTAATAGTGACTGCACATAAAGCTTATATGTTTCATTTTCAGATTAATTATGAGCTTGTTAAGCTATTGAACTAAATTTATTTTGAATAAATATTAGTTAAATCTTGTTTATTTCCTAATCATAGTATTTAATCATAGTTCTTTACAAATTTTACATGGGTAATGTTGTCATTGCTACTAGTTAAACTATTATTTATTATGTATGCATATGACCTACCACTCTATTAGAGGCTCAAAAAACATCATCACTGTAACTAACCAGCACTATTTCACTGAAGAGGAAATTAAAGCCCTGAGTTTTATTTATCCTTAATAATTACTCAATATCCTTGAATTGAGGCTTCCCCGATAGCTCAGTTTGTAAAGAATCTGCCTGCAGTGCGGGAGACCTGGGTTTGATTCCGGGATTCAGAAGATCCCTTGGAGAAGGGAAAGGCTAGCCACTCCAGTATTCTGGCCTGGAGAATTCCATGGACTGTATACTCCATGGGGTCACAAAGAATCCTTGAACTGGAACATGGTAGAGGTAGGATTCAAAGACATGTATAATCAGATAATATTTACTTTTATTAGCTGGCTTTTTTCACTTAATATAATGCCTTCAAGATTTCACCCATGTTGTAGAATGTGTCAGAATGTCCTTCTTTTACATAGCTGATTAATAATATAGGAATATGGTACAAGGTATATTTTAATAGAGATAATTACATAAGTAAATAGTATATGGAATGAAATCAGAAAAGTCATTAGTGATTCTATAGACTTTAAAGAAATAAGATGAGGAAACTATGATGATTTTTATGCCAATATACACAGCAGCTAGAAAGAAGTGAACATATATCTTGAAAAATAAACCATGAAAATTACACAATAAGGAATATGCAATATGAATTGTCCTACATCTATTAAAGAAAATGAATATGTAATTAAGGAGAAATTTAAAGAAATCTAAAAATGAATGGTAATGCCTTGTAAATTAATTAAGCAAACTTACTTGAATACAGATGTATCAGCACAATTATACAAAAATCACTTATATTTGTTTATATTCTCAAAAATGCAATTACATAAACATTAGATATACATTAGCATACATAATAGAGAAAGCAATTAAATATCTATAAATAAGCCTGCAATTTAAAAAGAATTACATAGATGCTTGATCATACCATGTTCACATACTATAATACTCATTTCACCTGTCAACTGATCCATAGATATATTAAAATCTTGAAGAAGGAAAAAAGGAAGGAAGATGGAAGGAAGAAAGCAAAGAGAGGGAAGGAGAGAGGAAAGAAAAGAGAAACGAAGGAAAAATGGACGGATGGAAGTAGCCTTTGAGTTATGTTCTGTTAAGGAAATATGGTCATATGATTTATTAGTAAGATTGATAAAAATCAATAAATGAATATGAGTTAAATTCTATTTTGATGTTTTAAAACCCCAGTTGACAGATATTAAAGAAGAATCTTGAGAATCTTCAAGACTGCAAGGAGATCCAACCAGTCCATTCTGAAGGAGATCAGTCTTGGGTGTTCTTTGGAAGGAATGATGGTAAAGCTGAAACTCCAGTATTTTGGCCACCTCACGTGAAGAGTTGACTCATTGGAAAAGAGTCTGATGCTGGGAGGGATTGGGGACAGGAGGAGAAGGGGACAGCAGAGGATGAGATGGCTGGATGGCATCACCGATTCAATGGACGTGAGTCTGAGTGAACTCCGGGAATTGGTGTCAGACAGGGAGGCCTGGCGTGCTGCGGTTCATGGGGTCACAAAGAGTCAGACACAACTAAGCAACTGAACTGAACTGAACTGAAACTGTTTTTCAAAAAGATCTCTTGGTTAATTTTTATATTTAGAAAAGTCAGCAGGCTAAAACTTTTGGTGTTTCTCAAACATAAATGACTCAGGTATATTCATGATCTGGTTGGATGACATCAATGACTCAGTGGACACGATTTTGAGCTAACTCCAGGAAATAGTGGACAGTGAATCCTGGAATGCTACAGTCCCTGGGGGCCCAGAGTTGGGCATGACTTAGCGACTGAGTAACAAGTATTCATGATCAGCTACCGAAATCTGCTCTTCTGTTAATAAAGTAAAAATATTAAGTAAAATAAATAGAACTGAACATTCAATTACAGTGGCACTTTACCCTCAGAATATAACCATGTTATTTATTGGAAAACCTCAGACATATCTTAAATTTTCTTCTTTTAAAGACTCCCCATGATATAAGTTTCATTTTGACCTGTTTCTTACATCTATTTAATACTTCCAAGCTTTCATAGTGTTTTCAGACTTAATTGATAAGTTCTTTATTGGTAATTAAGAATATATTTCCCCCCTGGTTCTTTTAATATAAAAAAGATTTTGCAAATGTTAGTTAAATTCCCTGGTCAGTTCATATAAGCTGAAATATAACTGAGTGTGTGAAGACACTGTGGGTACAATCTCCTGTCCCACAACCTGTTATTTGTGAGGCCTCTCTTGATGAGGCTAAGTGCAGAGTAGAGAGAACCACACTGATATTTGCCAACACCATTATTCTGTTTCCACACATAAAAATCACTTGCTGTCTGGAATGAAAACATTTTTCTCAACCTGATGTGGAAAACTCTGTGCACGGGTACAAAACTCGACCTCAGAGACAAAGTGAAATAGAGAAAAGAATAGTTTCATTGCTTTGCCAGGCAAAGGGGGACACAGAGGGTTCATGCTCCTCAAAAATGGTGTATTACCGCCAGGGAGGATCTGGTGAGTTTTATAACAATGATTCAAGCACAAGGGTACTGGAATCAGAGTGTGTGCAAGGCCTGCACTCCTTTAATCTGGTCTCAGGTGGTCTCCTGATGAGCTTCTCCCCATTTTCATACTGTGGTCTTCTCTGGAATGAAGAATGCTAACATCTTCCATTTGTTGGGGGTTTTAGTTCTATGCTGCTGCTGTTGCTGATGTTCAGTCATATCCGATTCTTTGCATCCCCATGAACCGTAACCCTCCAGGCTCCTCTTTCCATGCCATTCTCCAGGCAAGAATACTGGAGTGGGTAACCATTTCCTACTCCAGGGGATCTTCCTGATCCAAGGATCAAACTCACATCTCCTCCACTGGCAGGTGGATTCTTTATCACCATGCCCCCTGGATATAAAAGAGCTCAGAGATATTGTTATGTGTATCCCATGGAGGAGAACCAGGATCCTATCCCAAGGTGCACTATTGTTTCTTGACAGTTCCTCCCTTGTCTTTGTATCCTTTCCCTTCTGTGATTAATGACTATTTGAAAGGATTCTGTGCCCAGGAACCCTACAGGGTCCTGATTGGTTTCAAACCCAGTAAAAGGCTACCCTAACCTGTCACATCCTTAAGGCATTTGTTAGTCTCTCTGCATATTGGGAGCTGCTTGTGTTATTATGTTAAGAAGACCAATAAATTGATTTGAGAATACTATTCTGTCTTTGCAGTTTTTCTAAGTTTATATTGTTTTAAATATATCCATTTATGTATATATACCATGTGTATATAAAGTATCTGTATACTGAATGACAATAGCAGTTTACTAAAATCTGGCTATGATAAATCAGTAAAATGTTTAATTACACTTTAGGACCCAGCTGAGGAGGGGGACTGGTTACCAGGAGAACTGACCAGTGATTACAGGGCTGGAGCTTTAAGTCCTAGCCTATCCCACCCCACCTCCAGGGACAGGAGAAGTACTTGAGGTTGAATCAAGTACTCCTGGCCAAGGATTTAATTAGCCATGTCTGTGTAATGAAGTTCAAAACCCAAATGACTAAGTTCAGAGAGATTCTGGGTTGGTGAATATGTGAAGATGCAGAAAGAGTGGCACCCTTGCAGAGGGCATGGGTGCTTCAGGCACTTTCCCCATACTTTGTCCTATATTTCTCTTCTACCTGGCTGATTTTGAGTTATATCTTTTTGTCATAGCTAGTAATCAAATAAATAAAGTTGTTCTCTGAGTTTTGTGAGCTGTTCTAGCAAATTAATTGAAATCAAGGAGGGGTAAGCTCTCATTAAGAGCCAGTAGATCAGAAGTACAAACAACAGCTTGGACTGGGGATTGGCATTCTGAGTTGGAGGGGCTTGTTAGGACTCTTAATTTGTAGCCAGTTATCAAAAGCACTGGTCATGCAATTAGCATCAGAAAATGGAGTTGGCTATGAATGCAGTATTGTTTTAGACTAAATCTTTAATCTGTGAAATTTGATGCATATTAGAATTGAATTGAATTGTAGAACATCAAGCTGAGAAGTGTCTGAGAAGTGTTTATGCTTGTGTTGTTGTGGGGAACTTCTTCATATTTGGTTGCTCAAATTGCCTAAGTGAATTGTTTCATATGAGTAATAAATCATAGACACAGGGGAAAATTTAGTACGAAAGAACCAGATTTTCCCAACATTTTGTTGTTGTTTTTCAGTTACTAATTCATGTCCCTGTCCAACTCTTTGCAACCCCATGGACCACAGCACCACAGGCTTCCCTGTCTATTATCTCCCAGTTCATGAGTGCTAAGTCACTTCAGACATGTTCAACTCCTTATGACCCCGTGGATTGTAGCCCTCAGGCGCCTCTGTCCATGGGATTCTCTAGGCAAGAATACTGGAGTGTGTTGCCATGCTCTCCTCTAGGGGATCTTCATGACCCAAGGATCATACCCACATTTCTTATGTCTTCTGCACTGACAGGCAGGTTCTCTATCACTGAGGCACCAGGGGAGGCCCTATCTCCTGGAGTTTGCTCAAACTCATGCCATTGATTCAGTGATACCATCAAACCATTTCGTTCTCTGTCACCCACTTCTCCTCTTGCCTTCAATCTTTTCCAGCATCTGGATCTTTTCCAATAAGTCAGCTCTTTGAATCAGGTGGCCAAAGTGTTGAAGCCTCAGCATCAGTCCTTCCAATATATTCATGTGTTTAATGTATTCAGGGTTGATTTCCTTTAGGATTGACTGATTTGATCTCCTTGCAATCCAAGGGACTCTCAATAGTTTTCTCCAGCACCACAGTTTGAAAGCATTAGTTCTTTGGTGCTCAGCCATCTTTATGTTCCAACTCTCATATCCATACATGACTACTGGAAAAACCATAGCTTTGACTAGACACACCTTTGTTGGCAAAGTAATGTCTACTTTTTAATATGCTTTCTAGATTTGTAATAACTTTTTTACCAAGGAGCAAGTGTCTTTTAATTCATGGCTAAAGTCACTGTCCTCTGATTTTAGAGTCCAAGAAAAAAAAATCTGCCACTGTTTCCATTTTTTCCCCATCTATGTGCCATGAAGTTAGGGGACATGATGCTATAATCTTAGTTTTTTGAATGTTGAGCTTTAAGCCAGTCTTTTCACTCTCCTCTTTCACCTTCATCAAAAGCTCTTTAGTTCATCTTTGCTTTCTGGCAATATGGTGGTATCATTTGCATATCTAAAGTGGTTGATATTTCTCCCAGACATCTTCACTCCAGCTTGTGCTTCATCCAGATCAACATTTCACATAATGTACTCTGCAGAGAAGTTAAATAAACAAGGTGACAATATATACCCTTGACATACTCCTTTCCCAATTTTGAAACAGTCCATTGTTCCATGTCCAGTTCTAACTGTTGCATCCTGACCTTCACATAGGTTTCTCAGGAGGCAGGTAAGGTGGTCTGTTATCTGCATCTCCTGAAGAATTTTCCAGTTTGTTGTGATCCACACAGTCAAAGGCTTTAGTGCAAAGAAGAAAAAGTAGATGTTTTTCTGGAATTCCCTTACTTTTTCCATGATCCTGCATGTGCTTTCAATTTGATCTCTGGTTCCTCTGCCTTTTCTAAATCTTGCTTGTACATCTGGAAATTCTTATACTGTTGAAGCCTAGCTTGAAGGATTTTGAGTATTACCTTGCTAGCATGAGTGCAATTGTACAGTAGTTTGAACATTCGTTGGCATTGTCTTCCTTTGGGATTGGAATAAAAACTGACCTTTTCCAGTCCTGTGTCCACTGCTGAGTTTTCCAAACTTGCTTCCCTATATAGGAAGGAAAAAATTTTGCGTTTTTCTATATTTTCATGTGTTTGTGGGAGATATTAATATATTTTTTAATCTCTAAACTTTTTTTGTTTCTATCAACTACAAATTGGCATTTGCCTGTCAATAACAAATTGGCACTTTCCAAGAGCACTTGAATTTGCCTGGAACTGAAAAACAACAAGGGCACTTGCCATCTGCCTGTGCTGCTGCAGCTGTCTACCTTTGACACTCTCTAAAGGGAATTCAGGATGGAGAATGAGGTACTCTGTGTTCCAGTAAAACTGGTGGAATAGGTCTTTAGATAGATATTTTTAGGAACTGACTTTATGATTCCAATCCTTGCCTCTTCTATTTAGAAAAGGAGTAAATCCCTTCATGGTGATATCACCTCCTTATGACTGGCAAAAAACCTTTTGTAAAATGAGTGCTTGATTGCACCGAACTCCCCCTTCATAAAAGACCTTCCCCACTGCTTATTTGGAGCAGGGTCAGAACTATCTGAGGTGCTGTCTCCTGGGCTGCAGTACTCACTTTGCCACAAGTAAAACTTAATTCACAGCTTTCACAACATATCTTTTTAATTGACACTCCTGAACAAATATAATTTGTGGGGTTATAGATAATATACAATATAATAATTTGTCTTCACAAATCATTCCATTCTTCACAAGCTAACATGCATATTGTGTATATCCACATGGTATTATCTGAAGTACCCACACTTTAGATATTCTTCCCCCCACACACAGACACACACACACACAGATAAACAGACAGACATTTATGACCACATTGTCCCTCAATATCTGTTACACCTGAAAATTCCCAATGGTTACATGAGAACAGATATCATTATGATTCAGAAAGTGTAATAATTATCTTAAGAGAGAGTGACATGACTCTAAATCTGTTGGCAAATGCAAAAAAAAAAAATTAAATTAAATTAATTGCTTAGTAGTGTCTCTTTGTGACTCTATGGACTGTCCCCCATCAGGCTCCTCTGTCCATGGAATTTCTTAGATAAGAATATTGGAGTGGTTTGCCATTTACTCCTCCAGGGATCTTCCTGATCCAGGGATCAAATTTGCATCTCCTGCATTGGCAGGGGAAATCTTTACTACAGAGCCACCAAGGAAGCCCAAATTCAAAATTCATATATGAAAGGCAAAATCTGGGGCGGGGTGAGGTCTCAGGATGTGTGTCTTTCTTCTGATTGGTTGGCCATGAGATAAGAAGGTGCTATTCTTGGAATCTTGTACTTAGTCTGAAGTTACCATCCTCATTGTGCTCATATGTAACACAGCCTTGTGTAATTCAATGAAGCTATGACCCATGTCATGTAGGGCCACCCAAGATGGATGGGTCATGATGGAGAGTTCTGACAAAACATGGTTCACTGGAAAAGGGAATGGGAAACCACTTCAGTATTCTTGCCTTGAGAATTCCATGAACAGAATGAAAAGGCAAAAAGATATGACACTGAAAGCTGAAACCCACAGGTAGGCAGGTGTCCAATATGCTGTAGGAGAAGACCAGAAAAACAGCTCCAGAAGGCATGAAGAGACTCAGCCAAAGTGGAAATGACACTCAGTTGTGGATGACTCTGTTGGTGAAAGTAAAGTCTGATGCTGTAAAAAAAAATATTGCATAGGAACCTGGAATATTACGTCCATGAATCAAGGTAAATTGAATGTGTTAAATAGGAGATGACAAGAAAAAACATTGACATTTTAGAAATCAGTGGACTAAAATGAATGGGCATAGACGATTTAATTCAGATGACCATTGTATCTACTACTCTGGCCAAGAATCTGTTAAAAGGAATGTAGTAACCCTCATCATCAACAAGAGTCCAAAATGTGGTACTTCAGTGTACTCTCAGAAATTACAGAATGGTCTTGGTTTGTTTCCAAGGCAAATCATTCAACATCATAGTAGTCCAAGTCAATACCACAAACACTAATGCTGAAGAGGAAGTAGAAAGATTCTATAAAGACCTACAAGATCTTCTAGAACTAACACCAAAATCGATGTCCTTTTCATCATAGGGGAGTGGAATGCAAAAGTAAGATGTCAAGAAATTCCTGAATTAATAGGAAGTTTGGCCTTGGAGCACAAAATGAACAAGACAAAAGTTAACAGAGTTTTGCCAAGATAACACACTGGTCATAGCAAACACCCTCTTCAAACTACATAGGAGATGTCTTTAAACATGGACTTTGCCAGATGGTTAATACCAAAATCAGATTGATTATATTCTTTGAAGCCAACGATGGAGAAGCTCCATATAGTTAGCAAAATTAAGACCAAGAACAAGACCTATGACTCAGATCATGAGCAACTTATTGCCAAATTCAAACTTAAATGGAAGAAACCAGGGGAAACCACCAGACCATTCAGGTATGACCTAAATAAATCAAATCCCTTATGATTATACAGTGGAACTACCAAATAGATTCAAGAGATTAGAGCTGATAGACAGAGTGCCTGAGAACTATGGACAGAGGCTTGTAATATTATAGAGGAGGCAGTGACCAAAACCATCCCCAAGAAAAAGAAATGCAACAAGGCAAAGTGGTTGTCTGAGGAGGCCTTACAAATAGTATAGAAAAAAAGAGAAGTGAAAAACAAAGGAGAAAAGGAAAGATACGCCCATCTGAATGCAGAGTTCCAAAGAAGAGCAAGGAGAGTTAAAACCTTCTTCAGTGAACGATGCAAAGGAACAGAGAAAAACAACACAATGGGAAAGATTAGAGATCACTTCAAGAAATTTAGAGATACCAAGGGTACATCTCATGCAAAGATGGGCACAATAAAAGAAAGAAACAGTATGGACGTAACAGAAGCAGAGAGATTAAGAAAAAAGGGCAAGAATACACAAAACTGTACAAAATAAAAGGGTCAGAATGACCCAGATAACCATTATGGTGTGATCACTCACCTAGAGCTAGATATCCTGGAGTGTGAAGATGGGTGGTCCTTAGGAAGCATCACTACAAACAAAGCTAGTGGAGGTGATGGAATTCCAGCTGAGCTATTTCAAATCCTAAAAGATGATGCTGTTAAAGTGCTGTACTCAGTATGTCAGCAAATTTAGAAAACTCAGCAGTGGCCACGGGATTAGAAAAGGGATTTCATTCCAATCCCAAACAAGGGCAATGCTAAAAAAATGTTCAAACTACCACATAATTGCACTCATTTCAGATGCTAGCAAGATAATGCTCAAAATCTTTCAAGTCAGGCTGCAACAGTATGTAAACCAAGACATTCCAGATATACAAGCTGGATTTAGAAATGGAAGAGGAACCAGAGAGCAAATTACCAACATTTTTTGAATCATAGAAAAAGAAAAGGAATTACAGAAAACATCTGCTGCTGCTTCATTGACTATGCTAAAGCATTTGACTATGTGGGTCACAACAAACTATGGAAAATTCTTCAAGAGATGGGAATACCAGACCACCATACCTGCCTCCTGAAAAAACTTGTATGGAGGTCCAGAAGGAGCAGTTAGATCCAGACATGGAACAATGGACTGTTCCCAAACTGAGAAAGGAGTTCTTCAGGGCAGTATTGTCATCCTGCTTATCTAACTTCTCTGCAGAGTACATCACACAAAATGCTGGTCTAGATGAAGCACAAGCTGGAATCAAGATCTCTGGGGAAAATATCAATAATCTTAGATATGCAGATGACACCATCTAATGTTGAAAAGCTAAGAGGAATTAAAGAGCCTCTAGATGAAGGTGAAAGAGAAGAGTGAAAACCCTGTCATAAGAAGATGGGGGGAAAAGTGGAGACAGTGACAGACTTTATTTTCTTGGGCTCCAAAATCAATGCGTATAGTGACTGCAGCCACAAAATTAAATGACACTTGTTTCTTGGAAGGAAAGTAGTGACAAAATTAGACAGCATGTTAAAAAGCAGAGACATAATTTTGCCTACAAAGTTCCTTAGAGTCACAGCTATGATTTTTCCAGTAGTCATGTATGGATGTGAGAGTTGGACCATAAAGATGGCTGAGCACAGAAGAACTGATGCTTTCAAGCTATGGTGATGGTAAAGACTCTTGAAAGTCCCTTGACCTGTAAGGAGACCAAACCAGTCAATCCTAAAGGAAATTAAACCTGAATATTCATTGGAAGGACTGATGCTGAGGCTTCAATACTTTGGCCACCTGATTCAAAGAGCTGACTCACAGGAAAAGACCCTGGTGCTGGGAAAGACAGAGGGCAAGAAGAGAAGGGGGTGACAGAGAATGAGATGGTTGTATGGCATCATTGACTCAATGGACATGAGTTTCATCAAACTCTGAGAGACAGTGAAGGACAGGGAAGCTTGGCGTGTTCTAGTCCATGGTGTTGCTAAGTGTGGGATATTCAGTTCAGTTCAGTTCAGTTCAGTCACTCAGTCGTGTCTGACTCTTTGCAACCCCATGAATTGCAGCACGCCAGGTCGCCCTGTCCATCACCAACTCCCGGAGTTCACTCAAACTCACGTCCATTGAGTCGGTGATGCCATCCAGCCATCTTATCCTCTGTCATCCCCTTCTCCTCCTGCCCCCAATCCCTCCCAGCATCAGAATCTTTTTCAATGAGTCAACTCTTCACATGAGGTGGCCAAAGTACTGGAGTTTCAGCTTTAGCATCATTCCTTCCAAAGAACACCCAGGACTGATCTCCTTTAGAATGGACTGGTCGGATCACCTTGCAGGCCAAGGGACTCTCAAGAGTCTTCTCCAACACCACAGTTCAAAAGTATCGGTTCTTCGGTGCTCAACTGTCTTCACAGCCCAATTCTCACATCCATACATGACTATTGAAAAAACCATAGCCTTGACTGGACGGACCTTTGTTGGAAAAGTAATGGCTCTGCTTTTCAATATGCTATCTAAGTTGGTCATAACTTTTCTTCTAAGGAGTAAGCGTCTTTTATTTTCATGGCTGCAGTCACCATCTGCAGTGATTTTGGAGCCCCCCAAAATAAAGTCTGACACTGTTTCCCCTGTTTCCCCATCTGTTTCCCATGAAGTGATGGGACCAGATGCCATGATCTTCGTTTTCTGAATGTTGAGCTTTAAGTCAACTTTTTCACTCTCCTCTTTCACTTTCATCAAGAGGCTTTTTAGTTCCTCTTCACTTTCTGCCATAAGGGTGGTGTCATCTGCATATCTGAGGTTATGGATATTTCTCCCAGCAATCTTGATTCCAGCTTGTGCTTCCTCCAGCCCAGCATTTCTCATGATGTACCCTGTATATAAGTTAAATAAGCAGGGTGACACTATATAGCCTTGATGTACTCCTTTTCCTATTTGGAACCAGTCTGTTGTTCCACGTCCAGTTTTAACTCTTGCTTCCTGACCTGCATATAGGTTTATCAAGAGGCTGGTCAGGTGGTCTGATATTCCCATCTCTTTCAGAATTTTCCACAGTTTATTGTGATCCACACAGTCAAAGGCTTTGGCATAGTCAATAAAGCAGAAATAGATGTTACTGAGTCATTGGATAATAATCATTCTCCACTTGGGTAGCGGCCTTAGCTCCTGCAGAAAAGTGCAAAGATACATTGTTGGGTATATCCCTTTGGGTGAATCCAGCTTTATTACTGCACTATTCTTGACTACTTCTCCTTGTTTCTGCATTTCTTCTCTTCTCTAATCAATAACTTTGAATGTGCTCTTAGGAACTCAGGGAAGGTCTAGGACGCTGCAGCCTTTTTCCTACAAATAAGTAACTCAGGACACAGATAGATTGGTGTCTCCAGAAGAGCCCTACAAGGTCCTGCTTTGTTTCAAATCCAGAGAATACTTTATGGTAAGATTTTCATTTATGCATCCAAACACATGAAAAATCACACAAGATGACATGCTGTTTTCATTACTTTAGGATAATTAGATTAAACATTAATAATAAATAGGTTTATGCTAATGATTACATTTATGTTATTAGGCATTAAATATTATGAGAAATACATGAGTCTTTTGATTTGTGAAGATATTATCAGAGACAGGATTAACATCCAGGCTTTTAATATGTTTTACTAAAGCTTTATGTCATATAAATACACTAATTGGCTAAAAGATAAAGAAATAAACCACAATAAATAACCCTTCAAAGGATTATAAGAACCTGATTATTTTTCAGTTGAAGAATCTCTGGTATATTGGAAAAATTATGTCTCTTACATTTCAATAGGTTGAGCCACTTTTTTCACATTATTGAACAAATTCAGTAAGAATAATATTAAACAATGGCAGAATAAACATTTATCTTTGGATTTGAATTTATATCCAAGAAAAAGCAACCAAGAAAGTGTCAGACATTCCCGTTCTGTTACATAGAGTTTAAATTTTTGCATCTTACAAAGACAACCACTGGATTAGAATTCTACTTTACACTGGGTTAGAATTCTACATTAAGATATCATATAAAATAAAAATACCAATCGGAAAGGTGATAAGTTCTTTCTAACACTAAAGATGCTTAGGACCTCTTTTGCTCACCATTGTTTTTCTAAAGCATGGCACAGGCTAAGCCAAGTATCAATCATTTTATAAAAGTTATCTGAATAAAAACATAAATAAGTATCTTTTGGTGAGGAATGAGATTCCAGAGGCAGAAAGATTGAGTTAATTGTTTTTTGTTTTTTTTTGTTTTTACTTGGATGACTATGGAACATTAATTTCCCTGAAACTTATAATTCAAGTTTTAAAAATCGACCCCATAATGTAGTGATTGCAGCCATGAAATTAAAAGATGCGTACTCCTTGGAAGAAAAGTTATGACCAACCTAGATAGTATATTAAAAAGCAGAGACATTACTTTGCCAGCAAAGGTCCGTCTAGTCAAGGCTACGGTTATTCCAGTGGTCATGTATGGATGTGAGAGTTGGACTGTGAAGAAAGCTGAACACCAAAGAACTGATGCTTTTGAACTCTGGTGTTGGAGAAGACTCTTGAGAGTCTCTTGGACTGCAAGGATTCCCAATCAGTCAATTCTAAAGGAGATCAGTCCTGGGTGTTCCTTGAAAGGAATGATGCTAAAGCTGAAACTCCAGTACTTTGGCCACCTCATGCAAAGAGTTGACTCATTGGAAAAGACTCTGATGCTGGGAGGGATTGAGGCAGAGGAGAAGGGGACGACAGAGGATAAGATGGCTGGATGGCATCACCAACTCGATGGACGTGAGTTTGAGTGAACTCCGGGAGTTAGTGATGGACAGGGAGACCTGGCATGCTGCAGTTCATGGGGTTGCAAAGAGTCAGACACGACTGAGCAACTGAACTGAACTGAATGTAAATCTATCAAGGTTGTTCCAAAGATAGGGTGAAAGAGTGATGTAGGATGGTGCAGTGGGCTATCAGTCAATGTCAATAATCATTAACGTGATTCACTTTTCACTATTAACAAAAACATATTAACAGCATGCTGGATGACTGGGAGGTAACAGAGAGGAAACGTGTGAGGTAAAGCTACAGTAGGGGACACCATCAAAACAAACTGTCTCTATTTTTATGGATTCCTAAGTTGCGAAAAAGCCAAGGTAATATTTAGGACTCTTTTATGCACTCAAATTCAAAATTTTGATATCGCTTTTGCCCTTATATCACAAGAATTAGACTGGTTTGCCCAGGGAAAAGGACAAAGTTCTCCTGCTAGAGAAAGTTAAATATTAAATGATTAAGAAATTGAGAAGGGTGGTGAAGAATCCACCTGCCAACGCAGGAGATATGGGTTCTAAACTTGGCCCAGGAGGATCCCACATGCCATAGAGCAGCTAAGCCTGTGCACCCTAGAGCTGGTGCTTCACAACAAGCCACCACAGTGAAACATCGGTGCACTGCAAGTAGAGAGTCGTCCCTGCGCCCAGCAAGTAGAGAAAAGCCCATGCAGCAATGAAGACTCAGCACAACCAACAATAATGAACATTTTAGAAAAAGAAAAACGAAACACTGAAGACTTAGGTTCTAGAATCTCCCAGTGCTCTAACTGAGCAGGAAGGTGTTGGACTAGAATGAGTACTTGCAGGTTTCTGGCTGTTGTACAGCACCCATCTGTCTCTAGTCTTCCTGTCCCCATGTTACTTTTTCTTGGTTACCTTTATAGTGTAGTGATTTGGAAGTAATAATTACATCAGTCATATCAAGACTTGTTAGTGTCTAAAATATTTTTCCATTGCAGTCCATGCATAAAGCTTTGTTTGAAGTTTACTTCTGTCATGAAGACACGGCATTTCAAAGAAAGATATTTACATTTCAAGTAGATGTTTGCAATGCTTGTACTTTCTTCGGTCATTTATAATTCAATCAGTTGGATTCAAAGTGCTGACATTGAAATGCAGAAGCAGGGAGTTCCCATTCTCTCAACTTCAAAAGTATCTAAATTAAATCTGGCACTGGTCAGTAATGGACATGCCAACACTCTGAATGCTGTCTGGATTTAAAGGGAGGCTGATTTAAAAGGTCTTGAAACTCAAACATGTTTACACTAAACACAAAAGCAAATTCTCTCACTTCTAAAATTTCATGTGGTAGGAATATAACCCATTTATTATTAAACATGTCATTGAAGAATATGGAGCAAGCTTGTGTAAATAATTGGGCTATCATAGTGTGTGCTTTCACAGGTGTGTGTGGGAGGATAAGCAGTTAGTCCCCATTTTATGTGCTGGCATTAAGTATTAAATAATTCATTAGTAAGTCAATGCACTATATATAATGTGTATATATATTTAATATTTATTTACATTTATTTCATATATTATTTATATATATTACATGTATATATTAAATATACAACATATATATTTAATTATTTTATATTTATGTTTATTATATCTGTTTACATAAATTTATAAATATATAAATATATTCATTTGTAAAATATTGTAAATAAATTATATTTACTTTATAAATATAAGTATTTTTATTTATATTGTATTTAATATATTAATATAATATATTTAATCTTATATGGTAACTGTGAGATATTATATAGTACATGTGGGATATTATATTTTTTAAAATAAAAGACAAACACATCAGCCTTGAAAATTCCCTGAGCAGACAGAGCCAGTTTAGTCATACAAATAAAGCTTAATTTAGTTATTTTGCAAGACTAACTCGATGAAAGTGAAAGTGGAGAGCGAAAAAGTTGGCTTAAAGCTCAACATTCAGAAAACGAAGATCATGGCATCTGGTCCCATCATTTCATGGGAAATAGATGGGGAAACCGTGGAAACAGTGTCAGACTTAATTTGGGGGGGCTCCAAAATCACTGTAGATGGTGATTGCAGCCATGAAATTAAAAGACCCTTACTCTTTGGAAGAAAAGTTATGACCAACCTAGATAGCATATTGAAAAGCAGAGACATTACTTTGCCAACAAAGGTTCGTCTAGTCAAGGCTATGGTTTTTCCAGTGGTCATGTATGGATGTGAGAGTTGGACTGTGAAGAAAGCTAAGCACCGAAAAATTGATGCTTTTGAACTGTGGTGTTGGAGAAGACTCTTGAGAGTCCCTTGGACTGCAAGGAGATCCAACCAGTCCATTCTGAAGGAGATCAGCCCTGGGATTTCTTTGGAGGGAGTGATGCTGAAGCTGAAACTCCAGTACTTTGGCCATCTCCTGCAAAGAGTTGACTCTTTGGAAAAGACTCTGACACTGGGAGAGATTGGGGGCAGGAGGAGAAGGGGATGACAGAGGATGAGATGGCTGGATGGCATCACTGATTCGATGGACGTGAGTCTGAGTGAACTCCGGGAGTTGGTAATGGACAGAGAGGCCTGGGGTGCTGCGATTCATGGGGTCACGAAGAGTCGGACACGACTGAGCCACTGAACTGATCTGAATTGAACTGAACTTGACCTGGGTCATTTCTAGCTTATGCCTCTTGAAATCAAGCAAAATTTGAACTGTTTCCCAAGGTTAACATGAGGTAAGCACTGAAAATTCTAGTAGTATAATCAATCACTGGGAAGAATAAACAGTAACTGCTTTCTCACTGTATAAGCTGCTTTATAACAGTGTACCCCTGAGCCTCATTACATATTTTGCTTTGAGTGCTACTGGTTTACAAACTAAGTTTTTAGTGTGTGCAATATAAAGTTACTAATTACTACTTCAATGATTTATTGTTTATACTTCAGCTCTTTCTGAACCTTCAGATATAAACACGTGTGTGTGTGTGTGCACATGCATGCACACATGCATGCTCAGTTGTGTCCCACTCTTTGTGACAACATTGACTGTTAAGGTCCTTTAATGGACCAGAACCTGGTGGTCCGGAGTTGACCAATAAGAAAGTAAAGGAGAGAGAAAGAGGCTGATATTCCTTGGTTTACGCAGAAAGCCAATAAAGTCCCTGCACGTGGCATGCTCTGTTCACGACGCCTCAGGTGCCCTCTCGATCGGGTGAAGGTGCAGAGCACCTTCTTGAGAGGATTTTAGAAGCCCGGGCAGGAAAGTGAATACAGAGGACCTCTGCGCTCCAGGGGATCAGTCTGAAAAAGAGAGAGAGAGAGAGAAAGCGAGACATGGGACCAAAGCTCTGATAGAGCAAAGGTGCTTTAATAAACATGGTGTGGGCATATATACTGTAGTTATTCTCAGGAAAGATAAAGATTAAAAATCCAGACTTACAAAACATAGGTGATCCATATTAAAGAGAGAGAGAGAGTTGTAAATAATCACTTGTACCATATGGTTCATAAAAAGGAAGAGGGTACTTATCACCATATAGAAAAATTAACAAAGGAAATGCCTGGATTCCTCAGCCCCAGGAGAGGCTTGCCTCTTCTCTTAATTCCTGAATATTCAGAAATTAATAAGGAACAGGGAATTCCTGACAGATCCAAAACAGCACACAGGAAGCCTCCTGTTAAAATGCTTCCTGACAATTGACAGTACCTCACCAGCCTCCTCCATCAGTGGAATTTTCCAGGCAATACAACCGGAGTGATTTCCCATTTTCTACTCCAGGGGATCTTCCCTACCCAGGAATTGAACACAAACTCCTGCATCTCCAGCATTGGCAAGTGGATTCTTTACCAGGAAGCCACCTGGGAAGCCTCTATGTATGTGTGCAACTGTATCGAATCTGTCTCTTCTTGGAACTCCAGAAGTGGTTTTTTTAATCCATTCTCTTCAACTCCCGTAATCCATTTGCTAACACAGAGTACATATTCAATAAGCGTTTATTGAATGAATGCTTGGTGCACTTTTAAGTAATTTTAAGTAATTCCAGAATGGTAGGGCAATTATCCTTGATGACAGGTGGCTTGTTGTTCCTATCCACTGAGATAAATTGGAGTAAATGGCCACATAAATAGAAATAGAATGGTTTTTATAGGAAAAAAATAATTTGACTGCATAAAAATATAAGCAAAAATAATACTCTGGAGATGAACAACTGCACTAGGACTCATTTCCTCCTGGTAACTATCAGTAAAATCAGTACTGTAATTGGAAGAAATAGTAAGAGTACAGGTTGTGTGAGAAATGTCATCAGTTCTGCAGTATAAAGTGTGCCAATAAAACTAATCTACAAGGGGCTTTTAGATTTTGATTAGATTGTAGACTGAACACATTTTGTGAAGTTTTTGTAAAAATAGCAATTGATTTCCCCTCTCACCAAGCAATATAATCTATGGTACAAGTTGCAAAGCCAGCTGTGGAATGGTGGGTTTCCCTGCAGGATCAGTGAGCTAGAAGCAATACACCTGCCACCAGGCTTCTAAAATAATCATTTGGCAAAGATAATTTTAATAGGCAGGAATAAAGGTTAACAACCTTTGTTAAGGCTCTTTAGAGCCAGAATGATTCAAGTGCCACATTCATCTCTCCATTCCCTCCTCTTTCAGTCTTGTTCCATTCATTGCTAAACAAAATTGAGACCAGCAGGGTTTAAGTTTCACAGTTTATCATGCTGGTTCAAATATGCATGTATTCATGCAGAATATGTTAAATATATGGCATTCTCTGAGCACTGTGCCAGAAAATGGGAGGTAAATACAAGAGAAGATCTTATACAAGCAAGGTTAAAATAAAAGCTGAATCTGCATTGAGAGGCCAGACTGAGTAAAGTACCTACTTACAGATCTTGCTTTTTCCCTTTGAAAGTGGGAATAGTGTGTGCTCAGATATTGTGCTGGGCTAGAATGTGGAGATGAAACTTTTAATGAGCAACTTCTTTCCCAGCCATTTCCAAGAATATGTCCCCAGCCAGGGGCTGGAGTCTTTTTATCAGGAAAACATTAGTAATAGGTCCCACTACAAAATACTTAATAATGGACTGTGCAGAGGAAGAGAAAATGGATTGGAAAAGAACTACTGGAGTAAAGATTAAGGAGGAGGAGTGGCAGTGGCAGGGGAAGATATCCTGTATGAGCAGTCAGTCAAACATAGCAGTCCTTGGTAGCTGTAACAGTGGACTGTTTCCAATATTGCCTCTTGGCACAATATGTAAATCTACTCCTGTGGGTTTTTGCTGATAACCAGCATCACATTGTGCCAGAAAGGCTCCATATGATTTAGCAAAGCCACAACTGCAGGATGCTAGTAACAAGATATATATATATAGCTTCCCAGGTGGCTCAGTGGTAAAGAATCTGCCTGCCAACGCAGGAGACACAGGAGATGTGGGTTCGATCCCTAGGTCGGAAAGATCTCCTGGAGGAGGAAATAGCAGCCCACTCTAGTATTCTTGCCTGGAAAATTCCATGGACAGAGGAGCCTGGTGAGCTACAGCCCCTGGGGTTGCAAAGAGCTGGACATGACATGAAATGACGGAGCATGCATGCACGCTGCTGTTATATTACTGGATTCAATTTATCTCTTCTTGGCACTCTAGAAGTGAACGTTTATCGATTCTCTTCAACTCCCATAATCCGTTTGTTAACAGAGAGAACTTATTCAATAAACGTTTATTGAATGAATGTTTGTCGCCCTTTTAAATAATTTTAAAGTCATTTTAAGTAATTGTAGAATGGAACGAAATGCTGTTGAGTCTCATCTCTTCCTGATATTAACTTGAGTGTCACTTTGAGAAATACAGAGCTATGTGATTATTAAATGACTATATAAATGACTATATAAATTATTATTTGCAATATTAAAAATATAACTATAATAATTAAAATTATGATTTAAAATGATTAGTAAAATAAATAATTAAAATCATCATGATCATTATTATGTTAACCTATTACTTGTTGAAAACTTAAACTGTTTCAGATATTGTTTCAAGAATTTTACTGGTAATATCTTAATATATCATGACAAGAAAACTTATTGGTAGAAGTTATTAATATCCCTACCAATGAACATATATAAAACAGTATTACTTACCTAGTGTCATGAAGGTATTAATTGTTAAAGATATAATTCAAAACCAAGTGGGTGACTCTCAAATATAAAATATTTTAACATATGTTAAATAAAGGCAAGTAAAATATAATATTTCAATTACCATGAAAAACATATAAAATGATCTAAATTTTCACATGGTTTTTATCTCTTTTATGTAGTAAAATGTTTACCTATTAAGGATCAAGGCTAGAATAATACCACAAACTCTGTCTAAGACAATTACTGGTTTATATGTTCTCAGAGGCATAAATTCTCATCACCTTCCTATCATTAATGACTCAAAATTCCAAAGTAGATTGGTATCCAGAGAAGTGTGCTTCTCTTGAGTTCCTGGTTTATTTTCTCAGGAATATAGTAGGTCTTTTCTCCCTTGTTTTGACTACAGGAGAACAAGGTAAATAATGCTGATGTTTTCCTCTAGAAATTGTACCCAATATTATTGAAAGTTTCCTTTTCAGTTCAGTTTTATCTTTGGATTTAAATTAAATTTGCATTCTATTTTGCATTTGTCTACATGCATTTATTAATTTATCTACTTACTAAATTAAGTACATCATTTATTTTCATGGTTGTTTTACATTGTTCAATTTATAGTACTGATTTTTCTCTATGTTCCAAAGATGGAGTAGCTCATAATTAAATAAATGTTGTTCATCAGTTCTTTCTTTAGTGCTGGCTTGCCAATTTCAAGTGGAAAATGTTCTTCTTCAAAATAATGTTTGTTTTGTTTTGTTTGTGTTTTTTTTGGCTACCACACTCCTAAAGGACAGAAATCAGAAAATGTATCAGAGATTCATTCTTATCAACAGAAGTGTTTTTAGTTGTATATTTTCTAAATGAAGGATCTTAGCATTAGCTCATTCATGTTTCTTTTATGAAATAGCTTCCTACTAGAATCAAAGGCTTGAAGATTATACAAGACTTTCCTGTGATTCTTCAGGTGATAAAGCCAAATACTGGCATTATTCATAAGAATTTTCAGAACACTTATCAGATTTGGTGCCTTTTAGCACATTGGTCTCTAAAATCTTTTGTATAGTCCATCTGCAGCTTACACACCACTATACTAAACCTTATACAAAAATCAAGAAGAGTTTAAGCATGATGTAGACACAGGTAAACTATAAACATAATCGATTACAATTTAGTCCAGAGGTGGGAAAATAAATGTTAGAGGGCATGAAGGGACTGAAAATATATTGAATTATGTTGCTAAGAGTTAGGGTATTATGAAAATATTTTTCTTTTTCTGTCTGTCAAATACATTATTTTCAACATCAATAAAGTAAAATAAATGTGCATTGTCAAAACTGACAAATGTAGATTATGAAAAGAAGGAAAAATGGCCCATTTATACCATCCAAAGACAATTCTTAATATTTATATATACAAGTATGTCCTATTATCCAAATTTCTTGTATCTTGAGTTCAAGTAATGCAAATTTGGATAGTAAGTTCAAATATTGAAGTATATTGAGTTTAAATATCAAGTTAATGAGACAGCAAAGAGATTCATATAAAATGCCTGAATCTATTTTATTACTAAGTTCTATTATTGAGAATTCAAAGAGTATATTTCCTATATTTGTTTTTTAAATATTTCAAGTACTTGCATGTAAATGTGTAGAAAAGAAATCAGTGTGCAATGTATAAATATACATATATAAAATTAGTATAAAACATGTATTTTTTTTACTTTCTAAATTAACATTGTAAGATATTATATAGCCAAGTGAATCACTGTAGAATGTTCTATAGTTGGGAATTTTTATACTTTTCTTAATGATTTTCTTATTCTTGAACATTTAATGTATGCTTTTTGCTAAAATCAGTCTATTATTAATTATGCCACAAAATTTTATGTTTTGTGTGTGTGTGTGTGTGATTCACATTCATTTCTGAGGATAGATTCCTGAAGTGGACTGACAAGATCAAGAAATGTCAATTGCTTTTTTTTTTTCTTTTTTATGACTTTCTTTAAATTACTTAAGATATATTTTTAATCATGGAATAATTTACATTATAATAATATACATGTTTAATTATAATAAAACTTTTTATCAGTATAACAAAGTTTGTTATATTTCATACTGTTCTTTATGAGAAATACATTCTGCCTAACGTGTGAATTAGTTTACTGTTTTAAATACTGGTTGGGTGGGTTTCCATACTCTCCCACATACAGTTTTTAACCATATGTTTGCCTCTAGGTTTATAAATGAAAAATCTGTTTTTAATTCCATGTTCATTATTAAAAGGATCAGTAAGTCCAAAGTTGCTTTGGTATGGTGTATTACAAAATACAAAGACAGGATTAATGAGCAAAATTATATATTAATAAAGCTCAGATTATTTGCCATTGAATAGTGCAGATGATTATTTTTCTTACAGTTAATTATCTTGTTCCCACATCTTTTCACAATTTTTTTGGACTCTGGGTGTTCATCACTTAGATAATAGGTTAATGTGGGATCATGAAAACTCAAATACATTTAGTTTATTCATTTTTAAAAATTTCTTGGATAAACTGTGGAGTGTGTCAAGGTAGAAGGATTTAATCCATTGTGTAAAAAGAACATGTCCTAAAGAAATTGCAATTTTTATTCCTATGTGTTTACTAAAGACACTGATCTTCCGACTATTTCTTGTAGGTTTTTAATGTTTTCTTAAGTATTTCACAAAGATTAGCTTATCTCTGCTAAGTGTAGTAAGAGATATATTAAGTTTCCCTATATAAATTATTTATAAAATATACCACATGAATTTTGAATATCATAAATTATATAATACCTTTTATAATTGCAAATGTATGACTAAAAGTAACTTTAGAAATTGCATTTATTATTGACATAATATGAATTCACTTGAGTTTTCCTTGTATCACTTAAAAACATTCTTTCTGCAAAGATTTCTAAATATATACTTTTGGAATAAATAATTTTTTTAATTCTGATACCCCAAAAGTTCGATGATTAGCAAATTCTGAGCTATTCCATGACACTATTGCAAGTATGCTCCTCTTCTGTAATAGTTTGTCAGATTTTATTTACTATGACCTTAGTAGGTCGTTTAGTTATAATTATATCTCAAATTAGCACAATGTATATTCCAAACCATCTATCTTTCATACTGATTGGTGAAAAATGTTGGACTTATAAGCTATTAAAAAGTCATTCTATGGTGTGCCCTGCAATTAATTAGAAGCCAAGTAATAATGAAATGCAATTAACTCAATGACTACAAGTTTTTAAAAAATCATCTCATGAAAAAGAAAAAAAGCATAAAGTCAGAAGGAGAAATAATTTTCACCCCAGGAAGGAATATAAGAAAAAGCAATTCCCTGCCTCCTTCAGTACATCAATTCTTATCTTTGTCAGCCATTTTAATTAACATGTTAATAAGTTCCCTGTAGTTTTAAAAGCAAGTGACAATTGCAAAGTGCAGGCTGAAATAAAATCTAACACAGTAAATTTGTTCCTTGTAAAAAATATCATTATTGCCTAGTCAACCATAACTTGCTTTTGCTCTCTCTCTAATGGAAATGTTGCTCTTGGAAGAAGATTTAAGCTTAAACCCCCACATATTAAGCAAAATTAATGATCTATTTGCTTAGAAGCTATATATTAGCTCCAGTTTATCCATCCACTGGGTAAATGGTAGACATTACTTGGTCACCATGATAGATTTGAATTCAGGCAAAAGCATCAATCAGTGTCGGTGGCTGATTAGTTGTTGGTGTCTTTGACAGGCTCTTCCATCTCACTGAATGAAATCCAGCTGATTGCTCTCACTTTTCTCCACATCCATTGCCCTCCTGTAGCCAATGCTGAGGATGGAAAATTCTGTGTGTCAGCAGTGAATTTATCCCCTTTGCTTGTTATTACATCCACGTTGATCTCCTACTTCAAATTATAGATTGAGGGTGGTTAACAGTGTGTGGAAATGTGAACCTTTATGAAGTAGTAAGTCACAATGGGTGAAAACAGTTGTGTTTTAATATTAACATCTGTTCTCCTTAAGACAGAAAAGTGACATAAAGTGAACTCCCTTTGATGACACCATAAACATTAAATATGTCAAGATTCAAAAGGTTGATAGTTGAGGAATAAAATATGTAATAAGAAGAAAACATTACTCTTTAGATGAATTCAGGTTCTTCAAGTACAGTAGTAATTAACACTAAAATAATCATTAACTTTAGTTTAATTTCCTCTTAAAGTTCACTCAGACCAACATTTTATTACTAGAATATGCATTCAAACTGCATTATGAACACTGTAGCTTATCTGTGAGCCTGAAGAATAAATGGAGTTAATTTATTTGTGGGAGTATTTGAGCAAGTGGAAATGATATGAATTTTGACTTCTTTGACACCCAGAATTATCTAGCATATGTGCAGCTCTTTTCACTAAACACAGAGTCAGAAGGAACAAATCATCTGTAGTGAGAATTTTGTAAAGAATTACTTAATCATTTTAGCTTTTATTTATTCACAGGGTCAGAGTGACAGTATCATGTGCTAAGAAACTGTTTAGAAATGATTCAAATAACATTACATAGATTTAATAGCAATGCAATTCCATATTCTTCCTGTTTCCTTTTTTTCTATATTTACCATGTATTTATGTTCAATGTTTATGTATTTATGTTCAATGTTTGAGGTTATTCCACAAATAAATGTGGGTACCAACAATTTTCAATATGCAATCACACATGCCAATTTCTCCTCAATAGACTGTAGCTAAAAAAAAAAAAAAAAAAAAACCACAAGAAAAGTTGCTCAAAGTCACTTATTATTAGAGAAATGCAAATCAAAACTACCAGTTATCACCTTACACTGGTAAGAATGGCCATCATAAAAAAATCTACAAACAATAAATGCTGGAGAGAGTGTGGAGGAAAGGGAACACTCTTGCACTGTTGGTGGGAATGTAAATTGATTCAACTGCTATGGAGGACAGTATCAAAGTTCCTTGAAAAGCTTAAAAAAAAAAAAAAAAAAAACTATCATATGACCTAGTAATTCCACTAAAGGATATATACCCTGAGAAAGCCATGGTTAAAAAAGCATATACGTACCCCAATGTTCATTGCACCACCATTTATAATAGCCAGAACATGGAAACAACCTTGTCCATTGACAGATGAATGGATAAAGAAGATATGGTGTAAGTATGTATATATATATATATACATAAAAAGAAACGAAACTAATTTATAGTGATTTGGATGGATCTAGAGTCTGTCAGAGTGAAGTAAGTCAGAAAGAGAAAAATAAATATTGTATATTAATGTATACATATGGAATCTAGAAACATTTTACAGATGAGCCTGTTTGCAGGGCAGGAATTGACACACAGACATAGAGATTGGACGTGTGGATGCACGGGCAGGTGGGAGAGAAAGTGAGACAAATTGGGAGAATAGGATTGACATATATACACTACTGTGTGTAAAATAGATAGCTAGTGGGAACCTACCATATAGCACAGGGAACTCAGCTTGTTTCTTTGTAGATGACCTTGTAGAATGAGGGGTGGGAAGGAGGTTCACATGGGAGAGTATACATATAGCTGATCCACTTCATTGTTCAGCAGAAACTAATACAATATTATAAAGCAATTGCACTCCAAATTTAAAAAGTCACACTAATTGTTTAAAATGTAAATATCAACATGTCAAAGAACTCTAAAATTTTTACAAAGATTTTTTATCTTTAGAAATTTATATGATTTTTAAAAAGGTAGAATTAACCACATTGTTTTGTTGTAACAATCATCAATGACTGTGTAGTGAAGTAAAATGTGAGAGGTATAGAATGCTAAAATAAGTAATTTGTGCAATCCAAGGGCTATAAATGTCAGATCAGTAAATATTGAATCTTTAATATTTTCTAAGTAAAGTGTTATGTGGCTTTGGACTAGAATGATAATGTAATATTTAAATTTATTTCAACATGAAATACAAGCTACACAAAGACTTAGATATGTGTTAGTGCAGAAATACAATGGAAAACTTATTGTTTTGCAATTTATATTCAAAAATATCCCTGAAGCAAAAACTGTACTTAAAGGGTGATTAGAAACCTAAAAGGCTGAGCTACATTTCAAAGAGTTTCTTTGTGTTTTCCTTAGAAAGAAAACTTGCAATTTATATACAACTAAACTCAGAGTTCCTAAGAACAGCACAGAGAGACAAGAAGGCCTTCTTTGATGAACAGTGCATAAAACTGAAGAAAACAACAGAAGGGGAAAGATTAGAGTTCTCTTCAAGAAAATTGGAGATACCAAGGGAATATTTTGTCCAAAAATGGGCACAATAAAGGACAGAATGGTAGAGACCTAGTAGATGCTGAAGAGATCAAGAAGATAGGAAAGACTACATGGAAGAACTGTACAAAAAATATCTTCATGAACCAGGTTACTACATGGGTGTGGTCAGTCACCCAGAGCCAGAGTTTCTGGAGAGCAAAGTCATGTGGGCCTTAGGAAACACTGCTGTTAATAAAGCTAATGGATGCAATGGAATTCTAGTGAAAGTGAAGTCACTCAGTCATGTCTGACTCTTTGCAACCCCATGGACTGTAGCCTACCAGGTTCCTCCGTCCATGGGATTTTCCAGGCAAGAATACTGGAGTGGGTTGCCATTTTCTTCTCCAGGAGATATTCCTGATCCAAGGATTGAACCTGGGTTTCTCACATTGTAGGCAGAAGCTTTATCATCTAAGCCACCAGGGAAGTCCAATGGAATTCCAGTAGAACTATTCAAAACCCTAAAGGATGATGCCATTAAGGTGTTACATTCAATATGTCAGCAAATCTGGAAGACTCAGCAGTGGCCAAGGGACTGGAAAAGGTCAAAACTCATCCCAATTCCCAAGGAAGGTAGTATTAAAGAATATTCAAACCATCAGACAGTTGCACTTATCTCACATGCTAATAAGCTCATGCTTAAAATCTTGCATGCTAGGCTTCAGCATTATGCAAACCAAGAACTTCCAGACATCCAAGCTGGATTTAGAAAAGCAAGTGGAACCAGAGATCAAATTGCCAACATTCACTGGATCATTGAGAAAGCTAGGGAATTGGAAGAAAACATCTTCCTCTGTTTCATCAACTACACCAAAGCCTTTGACTGTGTGAATCATAACAAACTGTGGAAAGTTCTTAAAGAGATGGGAATACCTGTCTCCAGAGAAGCGTATATACAGGTCAAGATGTAACAGTTAGAACCCTTTATGGAACAACTGATTGGTTCAAGATTGAGAAAGGAGTAGGACAGGCCTATTTGCTCTCAACTTGTTTGTTTAATCTATATGCTAAGCATATCATGAGAAATGCCAGGCTAGGATTAGTTACAAGCTAGGAATCAAAATAGGTGTGGAAAATTTAAAAACCTCAGCTATGCTGATGATACCAATCTAATGGCAGAAAGCAAAGAGGAAATAAAGAGCCTCTGGAGTGTTAAGAGAAGAAAGAACCAGCTTAAAACTAAATATTAAAACAAGTTATGATCATGGCTTCTGGCACCATTACTTCATGGCAATAGAAGGGGAAAAAGTAGAAGTTGTGACAGATTTTCTCTTCTTGGGCTCTAAAATCACTGCATATGGTGACTCATCCTTGATATCAGAAGATGATTGCTTCTTGGCAGGAAAGCTATAATAAACTTGGAGAGTGTGTTCAAAAGCAGAGACATTATTCTGCTGACAAAGGTCCATAGAGTCAAGGCTATGGTCTTCCCAGAGGTCAGGTATGCTTGTGAAGGCTGGACCGTGAAGAAGGCAGAACACCAAAAAATTGATGCCTTTGAACTGCGGTACTGGAAAAGATTCCTGGAAATCCTTTGGACAGCAAGAAGATCAAACCAGTCAGTCTTAAGGGAAATCAATCCTGAATACTTGTTGGAAGGACTGATGCTGAAGTTGAAGCTCTGGTATTTTGGTCATCTGATGTGAACAGCTGACTCATTGGAAAAGTCCCTGATGCTTGGAAAGATTGAAGGCAGAATGAGAAGAGGGCACCAGAGGATGAGACAGCTGGATGGCATCATCAACGCAATGGAATAAACTTCGGCAAACTTTGGAAGATGGTGAGGGACAGGGATGTCTAGTGTACTACAATCTATGGGGTCACAAAGAGTTGGACACAACTGAGCAACTTACGTTTTCACTTTCATATATATATGTGTGTGTGTGTACACATATAAATGACTATATAAACAAATATATACATATTGCAATTAGTATAAGGCTATATATATATGATCTCATCATATAAAATATTACATTGGAGAAATCAACATAAAATAGAAAATTTGGGAATATTCCTAGGATGGTTCTGACATGATAAATTAGATAACAGCACATTTATCAGATGAGGAGCCAACAGATGCTATTTATAAAGCTGAAAATCAAATACTTCTTTACTTTATCAGACTTTATAGTGAGGAGAGTATTTATGTTATACCAAAAAATTCCTCTCTGTAGTTAAAGGCTGTGTCCTTTGTTCATCTTATGCCCATAAGGAATTTCCATTGGTCATTTCTATCTTCTTGCTTAGAAATTTAGAGAACCAAATAGTCCTGCATATTTAAAATAGAAGGAAGTTTGAGAAAATTAGTCTCTCATTTATCTATTTAAAGCTAATTAAAAAAAAAAAATCTTGTGGTACTCAAAGGTGTTCCTCTCATCTGCAACTTGATAAGGAAGTGGTTGCATCCAGTATTTCACATAAACATCAGGACACATTTAGAAGTAGCAAATCGACATCAATATCTACTTTGGTTCTTTACTTACTCAAAACTTCTTTTACTTTACGTGACTCAAGTTTCTGCCTTGAAAACAAACATATAATCTACTGTGGAACATGATGATTGGAACATTTGATACTGATCCCAACTTCTAATGGTCCAGAATTCTAAATATTAATATTGTTTAAAAGAAGCAAGATTTTTAAACTGTTAAAATTACTATCTTATGTAACATTCTATGAGCAGCTCAGTTGTAGAAACTATCAAAATAGAAGCATGAAAAAAAACGATTGATGCTAATAGGCAATATGATCTTTAAACATGCATGTCTTATTGAATGGTGGAGGTAAGAGCAGCTTGTAGGAAGATTGTATTTTTAAGAGCAGAAACCCAGATTCAGTCAATATTTGTATTTATGAAGAAAAAAATCACTCATTGGTTATACATATATATTTTACCTAGCAAAGGCAATGCATTTGAGCTCTATCATCTATATCCATGTGTTTCTAAAATCTCAGAGCATGCATTCATTGGAAGACTTTCAGACAGTGTTCTCTAGTATATCCAAAAACAAACGGATGCTAAATGGTCTCTTTGGGAATTACTTATGGCCTTAGCCTCAGTGTCATCATTCTGTACACATTTGAATTTACTAGTTAAAATTTGAAAATAAAATACTTAAAAAGCACAATCAAAACCAGAACATGTGACAGGTAACAAATTTTACAATTGCCATAAAACTTTCTTAGCATTCCAGTCCATCCTGTAAATTTGGTGCATATTGTTTTATTCTACGGTTTCCAGAACATTCTCCTACACAAACACTCCAAATATATGTGTGATTATAATGGAAGCAACCCAGCTTACACATATGACCCAACATATTTAGACTTAGGGTTTTGATTTAGTACAAGCATCCAACCTTGAGAAGGGCCAATCAGGGCTAATTCTCCAGAAATCTGAAATTGATCATCTCTGGACTCATTATGCTACATGAACTAGCAATATATAGAAAGCCAATATGAGAAAAATAAAACCAAGCTGAAAATGAGTCAGGCAACTTCTGGGACTATACTCGGCTCATACCTGAGATCTGACAGAATTAATTGTTGTTCTGTTCTGTGAGGCATAGTTTTATTTACAATAAAGTTTCTCTCTAGTTTTAAGATAGAAACCTTGGTATCTTATTTGTAACAAAGTTTTAACTAACAATGGTACTTCATATACTAGATAAGTAAACAAGTATAAAATTTTGTTATCAAAATTACAATTGGAGTCAAACTGACAAATGAAATTCAACAGTGATAAAAAATAAGGACAAAATGTTATGCATTTTTATGCAGATAGAGTTGAATTAAATCAGGACTGTATGTTTCATTCATTTATCATTTGTACATAATTATTTAAATAAAATGAATTATTTGGAACTTTCTTACTTAAAAAAAAAAAATACTGTTTTTCTCTTATAGCCATGGCAGAGCTTCTGTTACTGTAATTGCTCTCCTCTGTCAAAAGCTAGAAAACTAGTAAATATATATGAAACAATGGATTTTAGACTATGAACAACAGACAGCAAAGAACTTTGACCTGGAGAGATCTGGGTGAGTTCTATAATTTCCTTGGTTTTCTCTCTGTAGGTAATTTCTAGATTATGATGCTAAGAGGTGAACCCAAGCAGAGAGGATGGATTTTTGAGTTAGAGACACTTAAGTAGAAGTTAAAGGAAGTTGAGGCATCTGAAATTCACAGGGCAGTATAGAAGAACAGAGGAAGCTACACAGGAAAATACTTCCTGAAGTCTGTATAAGTTACCTTGTGTCTTTTGCTCAATATCAAACTGTACATACTCAGTGCAGTTCCATAAGTCTGGCAAGGTACAATGGCTAAGAATAAACCAAGTTTTTCTCATTCTCAGTGTTTACACAAAACTGAGAGAGTTCAATTTCCAACCAGCCAAAGTTGAGAGACGGTATTGAACACCTCAGATATTCAGTGGGGATGACAAAAGAGTCATTTATTAGTATTTAGGGCTTGGGTAAATGATACTCTGCTGCTGCTGCTGCTAAGTCGCTTCAGTCGTGTCCGACTCTGTGTGACCCCATAGACGGCAGCCCACCAGGCTCCCCCCACCCCGTCCCTGGAATTCTCCAGGCAAGAACACTGGAGTGGGTTGCCATTTCCTTCTCTAGTGCATGAAAGTGAAAAACGAAAGTGAAGCCGTTCAGTCGTGTCCGACTCTGTGCGACCTCATAGACGGCAGCCCACCAGGCTCCCCTGTCCCTGGAATTCTCCAGGCAAGAACACTGGAGTGGGTTGCCATTTCCTTCTCTAGTGCATGAAAGTGAAAAACGAAAGTGAAGCCATTCAGTTGTGTCCAACTCTTAGCAACCACATGGACTGCAGCCCACCAGTCTCCTCTGTCCATGAGATTTTCCTCTGCCTTAACATAGCATAAAAGAGAAGTCTTGGAAGAATCAAGAAGATCTGTAAGTAATTTAAATGCCTGCTGTAGAAAATGCCATGACTCTCTAAAGGAAAGTAACAAAATCCAGATACTAAAAAAATATACAGTGTCTAATGATCGTCATCCAGTCAAATATTACTAGATATGTAAATAATAATTATGTTTCATAGCCAGGAGAATAATTAGTCAATAGAAACAGAGAGAATGGCAGAAATAATAACATTGTACATATGAATTTAAAACAGCTGCTAACAATATGCTCAAGAATTTAAAGAAAGCATGGACATAATTAAAGGAGAAATAAAACATATGGGGTAACATTAAAAGGAACAACAACAACAAGATTCTGTTTAAAAAAAAAAAAACAAACTTGAAACAACCTCCTAAGAAGTTTCAGTATGGCTAAATTCAAAGAAATGACATTATCAAATGTTGGTGAGGATGTGGAACAACCAGAATTCTCAAACACTCTTGGCAAGACTCTAAACTGGTTCGGCAACTTTGGAGAGAGTTTAGGCCATTGTGTTGTGTTAGAAGCAAGTGAGTGAAGTCACTCAGTCTTGTCCAACTAGCAAGGATGTATTTAAAAGATGATTGGATTATGTTGAAATCACACAGACACAGTCTTTAAAAGGAGATCCTTACAGCACAAAACAGATAATTTCAGGATCAGAAGAAATACTATATGATATTATTACCCAGTAAATAAAGTAGAAAATAATTAGTCCATATTTACACTGGTGTTTTTCAGTTGGTGTCTGACTCTTTCATCATCCCATGGACTATAGCCACCAGGCTCCTCTGTCCATGGAATTTCCCAGGCAAGAATACTGGAGTGGGTTGCCATTTTCTTCTCCAGAGGATCTTCTCGACCCAGGGATTGAACCTGTGTCTCCTGCATTGACAGGCGGGTACTTTACCACTGAGCCACCAGGGAAATTCTCATATTTATAAAACTCAATAATTAAGAAATTGAAAGATTGGTGAGGCATGGAATATACACATAATTTTCAGATGGTATTATTTACTCACTAAGTTGTTTCTGACTCTTTTACAGTCCCATAGACTGTAGTCCCCCAGGCTCCTCTGTCATGGGATTTCCTAGGCAAGAATACTGGAGTGGGTTGTGATTTCCTTCTTCAGGTGGTCTTCCTGACCCAGGGATTTAACCCACATCTTCTGCTTTGGCAGGTGGGTTCTTTACCACTGAGCCACCACGGAGCTGATTTTTCAAATAGCTCTCTCCCAAAATACATACTGCTTACAAAGAGTAAAAGAGTATCTATGCAATGGAGAATCCTAGCAGACACTATCTTAATCAAGTGATTAGTGTGAATGTTTTCTGTATTAGAACAAACTGAAATCATGTGCCACTTGATAGAATGCAATTAGAAGAACACAGGGTTAGTTTTCTATGCCTCATTCAAAGATTCATGGAAAACCTGAATCTAATTGGGAAGAGATATTTAAAAATTGGCATTCTATAAATCACTGACATTTAAGATTCAAAAAATATTAAAAGCCATAAAAGTCAAGTAAAAAACTGAGGAATGTGTCCAGATGGAAGTAGATTAGGGGTAAAAGACAATTGAATGCTGTGATGATTCTTCTCTGAATTATTTTACTCTAAAGGACTGTGGGGAATACCTGAAAAAACTCAAAGAGGGTTTTAGGATTGTTGGAGGAGTGTGTAATTTCCTTGGTTCTGTCTTGCTGCAACAAAAATTTGAAAGAGTGAACCAGTGTTACAGCTTGGTTACAGCTCAATTTAAACAGTGGACCAGTGTTTGAGTGGGTGTGAAGCAACTGTTACTCTCATGTTCTGCTGGTTTCCACTTTGGAAATAAGTTTACAGTGTCTTATAAAGTTAAACTTCCTTTTGCTATCTGACCCATTGATTTTATTCTTAAGTATTAACATTTACAAAGATAATGAAAACGTACATTCACTCTACAATGCATATACAAATATTCATAACAACTTTATCCATATCAATCCAAATTGAAAAGAGTACAAAAGTTCATATCAGGTAAGTGAATAAACACATCTTGGTGTATTAATATGATACCTAAAATGATTGAGAGGGTGGCCATGTGAGTGTTGATATTTGCCAAACTCATCAAAATACAGAGGGAAATGTGTATTTTGTTTTATATAACATATGTCAATAAATAGACAGGCAAAGAAAAAGATTAGCGTTACATATCATAATATAGACTACAATTCAAAATATATAGGTCAAATGGAATCAGTGCTGCAGTCCATGGGGTTACAAAGAGTCAGACACGACTGAAAAACTGAACTGAACTGATGGAATCAGTAATGAAAATTCACCTATTAAAACCCTGTAGCTTTTGTTTTGTTTTTCTGTGGGACCAAAAAGCTGCTTGAAGCTTAATTTTGCAGTTGTGAATTCCCTGCTGGATACACAATACTCATCATCATTCATAGACCTCATTCTAGGGCTTAACCTTACTCACTGAATGTGATCATTGTTCTATCACTCGATATTAGTAGAAAGCTACAAAGGAAACCTTTGTGGAAGATGGATAGATTTTCCTGTTAATGCTCATGGATAATTTGATAAAAAAGCAGATTCCTGTGTTGTTGTTGTTTTTTTTTAATTAGGACTTTGCTGCTTTCTTACAATCTAGTCAGAGCTGCCACTAGTAATGGAAAACCTTTGGCAACAAAATTTACAGTAGGAACATTTATATTTGTACATAACTAGCCTAAGAGCATTTAGATGAAATTAATTTCCATCAGTGCGCATGCTGGAGCATTTTCCCTCTTAATTGAAAGTGAAAATATGTCAAGGTCTATTGGAAATTTGCCTTTTATGGTTAGAAAAGCCAAGTTAGGAAAGGTAATAAATGATATTAGAAATGAAAATGCATAGCAAAAGATTTGCTAGAACTCATGTGGAGAGAGACAGAACAAGAGAGAGAAACCATTGTATTTATTAGAGCTTTTATTATTTTATATTATTCCATTTAAGTTCTATATATTTACCATGTAGACATGAATTTGGTATTTTGTAAATATTTCACTTATTTTACTGTTGTATTTTCTTTTAAAAAATACAAAGTGAATTTCAAAAAGCATCATGACCAGCTAGTCTCCTTAAAAGTAACTTTTATTGTAGATTTCTTTATATATATATATATATATATATATACATGTATATATAGAAGCTGTTTCTTGTGTTATTTCTCCTTTTCAAGCCCTCAAAGCAATTTTTCTTTTTTCCCTTTTTTTTTTTTTTTTTTTTTAAGGATGATTCCCACTTGGTGACTCAAAGTGATAGAGCTAGTGGTTGCTTTAACAGCCAGCAGATACTTCGGTCTGCTTGGGTGAGCAGCAGAGATTGGAATTGCAAACAGCTATCTTCTTTTTCCTTTTTTGTAGTTTGCCCATAACTGCTGTTTTACCAAAACAGAATCATTGCTTTCCCAGTCCTCAAACATATCTTCCCTGATTTTAGATACTGCAACCATATGTCTGACCGTATAACAAAGAGAACAATACTAAGACTTAGTTTCAAATGCTAACCAAATATTGATATCAAAAGGATGCAAAACAAAAATTTAAAGAAAGAAGCCAACAGATACTCCTGTCAATCAGGAAAATTGAATTCTTATTTCCTGTCTTGCAAATTTTATTCCTAGACAGATATTTGGCACTCATTACTTGGGCCTTGTCTGTCCCTGTGTGGGAAATGTGATGGGTGAAAGAGGGAAAGAAGTTAAGTTGAATAACATGGCCCAATTACTGAATGGGGAAAAAATGACCAAAAATAACTGATTTAATTTGTTTGGAAGTTTTTTTAAAGAACATGGTGTTTTGTAAATCATACATATATTATCACAGTCACTTTATCAGAGAGAAAAAAAATCCTAATCTGTGTTGCACATCAGAAGAGAGCCCAATTTGGAAAAATTTATATAATTTGCAAGAATGCAAAACGAATACAAACTGACCATAGAGAAAACACTGCTGGGAGCATATCTGGATGCCAAAATGGCAAATTTTGACTGTGTGTTTTGTTTCAAGTGAGAAAATACATTTTCAACTTTAGACCTCAATGAAATTGAAAAAGACTTCTTAACTGCATGCCAAGAATGCAAAGTAAGCAAAACAATGATCATAAAGAGCATGAAATGCTTAATTTATAGACATTAGTTGTGATATTCAGCAAACAGAGAATGAAACAAACAAAAAAACATCCCCAGGCAATGATTTAGTGTAAAATACTCTGTAATGCATAACAGAAAGGATCAATTAGAAAGAGTACTTAAATCCCTCTGTTTAAATACAAAGGTTAAGTCTTTTGTAGTAAGTAAGCATCATTGCAGAAAAGACCTCATGGAGATATAGTAGAACCTCAGTAGTACTGTAATCAGAGAAATTCAGACAAACAATAATTATGTCTGCTCTCTTACTCTAGACAATTCTATTTGTGAATATGAGCCGAAAGCTCATTTCAGGAAAGCATTATTAAATACATTCCTTTCATCCTTCCAACTGTGCTTTTTTTTTTTTTTTCTTTAGTCAGATACTGTCCTATATCTACTGATTGAAATCTTGTACAAGACAGATAAACTATTTCCTTCAAGGAACTTACTTTTATCTTGGAGTTTACTAATCATACCAAACAGAAGGCCAAGACAGCCTCTCAGGTTGATTAAATTTTGGCAGCCGGCTTCTTGCCTTAAAGCCCAGATCACCCTTCTTTAGAGCATTTATTGTGGAAAACTCACAACTTTTAATCCTTCCTCTACCTTTTGAGACGTAAAAATATTTTAAAAGTCTCCTGCTAGTTTTACAATCCAGAAGGGTTTTTCTCAAGGACCTGGGAACCATCCCTTTGAAATGTAAGCACTAGGGAAATTAGCACCCATATCTCCAAGTCTCTAGAAGTGTAGGAGGTGAACTTTTTTTGGCTACCTCTTCTCCAAGTTGTCAAGCTAACCTGGGTCATGAATATACTAGAATGTTCACTTTCCTTTTGTGTAAAGTCAGTTAGCAAACACAGATGCCCTAAGAACTACTCATTAAGCTCAGAAAACCTACCAGAAACCTTGGGAGAGACACATGTTATGCCCAGAGTCCGAGTCCCCAAAACTGAGAGAATAAGACGT
>NW_024080444.1:4658246-4735340 GCF_014754425.2 Oryx dammah | reverse complement strand
TTTTTTTTAGTGTTATTAGACTGATTATCTTTAGTATGATTTAATTTTTTTTTAAGTAAATTTTCTCAGGGCCAACCAGTTAAAGTCTGGTAATAGAGAAATTTACCAAGGTAACCCAGAACTAGACATGGGTAATTGGTCACAAACCCAACAATTGGACTGATTTTTAAAACTAGCATAGGATCAGGCCTATGATAGAAAAGCATTTGACTTATATGCAAAGGTCTAAGAAGTCAAGAAAACATAAATAATCATACGAATCAGGTCCAGCATCTTGGGGAAGCTGTCTACCTCTGATGTCGTCGTCTTCTCATCCTGGTGTAGTGTAGTTTCTCCTGATAAAAAAGTCCTTCCATCCATGTTAGAGACAGTCCCTTAAATTATGTCTTTTTCCAGTCCTGGTTGCAGGTCATGAGGCATCTGATCTTCATCCAAAGATAGATTATTGAGATAAGCTTCAGAAACAAACTTAGGGTGTTCTTTAAGAATTTAATTAAATTTTACATTAACATCACATAACAGCAAAGAACTATCTAAGAGATGAGTCTTACTAGATGCAGACCTCCATTAACAAACTGGTATTTAACATTTTGAAATATCTTTTTCTCCTTAAAGTTACCCTTATTTTTATTAAATATAACCAAATTAAGGCTAGTTTGTTAGCGAAATAAGTCTGTTCTCCCTGATTTTGGTCTGATGATTTTTATAACCATAATTGATTATAGGCTTTTATTTTGCTGGAACATTTATAGAGTCTCAGACTGAACTTTTAAAATAAAACAGGGCTGGGAAACTCACACCAAAGGCTTATCACAGATTTTGCCTAACAAATCTAGGTGAATTTTTCCCTTTTTAAGGTCTCAAAAATTTTTTTGAGACTTTTGTATCTGTGAGATAACCTTCCTAACTCATTTGATAAACTTACTTGAAACCTAAGAACTTCCAATTTTTAGAGGAGTCAGAAAATATAATTGTTTTGTTTATAACATTTAATTTTACCAAAGTATTGTCATAATTAGTTTGAGAGGAAGATTTTCTCTACTTTCTGAAAACATACGATTTAAACCCATGATTTTCCAGATAGAAACCATAAAAGTTATAAGCATATTCACTGGTTCATTTAGTCTCTTTGCTAATTTTTGTGAAGTCATCAGGTTTTCTATTAAAATACCAGGACATATCAGAATGTTAAAAACTCCATATAATTTTTAGGATAACTGTATTAGTAACTTTACCTTACATTATAATATGAGCAGATTTATTACTCATTTGATAATCTTTTTATGTAATTTAACCAACCAAATAAACACAGTTTAATATCTCTCTTTGGGATGCTTCAGGGGCCCTCTGAAGCACCCCAAGGTTAGCTAGAAGCCAAAAGTGCTTCATAGAATGATTTAGGAAGTTTTGTCAACAAATATCAGAAAGCTTTTGAGCACTCAGTCAGATGGGACTATAGGTCACTGTGAAACAATAGCTATTCACTCAGCCAAAGTAACAATATGGGATTTCAGAGGCAAATACAGAACAGACCATTTAAGAGGCAAATGAACTTAGATCTATTGTCAAATGCAGTTTAACATCTGAAGAAAGTGTGTCTTTTTAACAAAGAGAAAAGCCAAATTCAAGTTTTTGCGCCAGCTTATTTTTAGTCATTAACAGTCCCAAATTTCTTTAGCTTTTTTTGTAAGAGGAAACTAATGTTTAGTAATAAATGTTTTAAAATTTTACTCTATTTGGAAGTGAGCTAGCTAGTCAGTGAACTTCTATCACTTAGTTTAGCACAACCCAATTTAAGTTACCCCAATTTGGACAGACTATTTTAGACAGACATTTTTAAAGCATAATTATTCTTAATAGAGTTTATCTAAAAGCTCATATCTCATTTATATATATATATTTTTTTTTTCAGTGTCAGGAGTTAGAGATGGTCTAGATAAGTGTTTTTAAGAGCCCTGGTCTCAAGGCACAGGGAAAGAAAATAAAGTTCTCACAAATGGCGGCAGGTCTAAACCACATGGTGGCCAGACAAAGCAAAATGGCCATCAAAAATCACTACACAGATCACAGAGTTAAAGCACACATATATAAACCCGGCAGTCCTCATCAAAGTGAAAGTGAAGTCGCTCAGTCGTATCATACTGTTTGTGACCTGCGGACTGTAGCCCACCAAGCCTTTCCGTAACATCAAAGATTTTAAGGGAGGAAAGGAAGCCAGGTTGAAAGAAGAAGGGGGAGGAGGCGGGAGAGGGGGCAAAAAGGGGTGGCCTTACAGACGTCTCCTGCCACCTACAGATACCCAGAGCTTATGGGACTTTCCCCTGGGCTTTCAGAGAAGGGAGGACTGGAACTCGGCCCTACCAGAAATCAGAACCAGAATTTGAGTTCTCTGCCAAGAGGAAGTGATAAGTCTCCAATCCTCAACTCAGGCTGAGGGCCCTTCGACCAGATTTTTGCGTCTAGGACCAGGGGACTAGAAAAAAAGAGAAGGATAGGAAGGGTTAAGGAGAGGAGACAGAGAGGGAAGGGGAGGGAGATCAATAAAGTCTCTTTGTTTCTTACCGGTCGGGGCACTCTGGCCAGTTGTCCGCGTCAGGAAGAGACCAGGGACAAAAGGGTCCCAGTTGCGGCCGCTGGGTCTGGTCCATTGGCAGGCAAGATGGCCCCTGAGTACCCCGAGTGGTCAGGATGTCAGTCTCGGTGAAGAAGAATCTCACCAGAGTCACCATTTGTTGCAGGAAGAGGGACCCCTTCCAGGGCCCGAAACTGGGCTCTTGCCTAACACTCGGAAATGAATTGTCCGAGGAGACATATTTGCTGACAAAGCAAGAGATTTTATTGGGAAAGGGCACCCGGGTGGAGAGCAGCAGGGTAAGGAAACCCAGGAGAACTGCTCTGCCGCGTGGCTCGCAATGTACAGGCGGTGTCTCCTTTAAACCTTTCCCGAACTCTTCTGGTTGGTGGAGGCTTAAAACAACTCATGCAAATAGTTACTATGGTGCCTGGCCAGGGTGGGGCGATTTCAATCAGTGTGCTTCTCTTAACAATTTCCCTTGTAAGATGGGGTATATAGCGGCGCCGTTGGTTCAGGCTCCTTGAGATTCTTTGGGTTTTTTTTCTTACATGTGTCGCCAACACCTGAGGGGTAGAAAATCCCTGTTGAGGCAAAAAAGGTTTTACCCAAGGAGGGGGGCTTGGTCAGGGTGTCCGATCCGCAGTCGGAAGATGGTATCTCGGACTTGGTGTACAGTTCCCAAGTCAAAGGTGCCTTCTGAGGGCCAGCCTACATGGAAGGTCGGCCATTCTGTGCTGCAAAAAAGTTATTAATTTGTTCTTCTTCACCAGCACCGATAGATCCTGTGCTCTAGACTTAAAATCAGAAAAATGGTCAGTCATAAGGGACAATGGAGTGGAAGTCTTTTGCCCCATGATTACAGGATAGAACACAGGAGACAAGACGAACACACAGAGAGCAGTGACAACGCCGGCACACACAAAGATGCGACAAACAGAGGAGAGACAAACCTCGGCCGAGAACAGTACTAGGTCTTCCTGGGCCCCCTGAACCCTCCTATCCCTCTAGGTTATCTTACCAACAAGGCATTCACAGAGCCAGCCGCCTTCCCAGCACGATGCCAGGCCTCGGCCTTACGCTGGCTAAGACGACTAATTCGCCCCTGATTAACCCTGAAAAGAGCTCTCTTCTCACCAGAGCCAGCTGCCTTCCAGCGCGTAAGCTGGGCCTCGGTCTTACACTGGCTAACCAGACTTAACACCGGTGTTCAGATAGCTTTCCTCCAAGTGAGGAAACCCCTTCTACCGGGAGTGTTATTCTTCCCAGTTAAAGGGATCCCGGACGAGCCCCCAAATGTTATGCCCAGAGTCCGAGTCCCCAAAACTGAGAGAATAAGACGTCCACAGCAATGCAAAAGCATAAAGGGGTTTATTACAAGCTCGAGCCTGGGCCTAGGTTTCATCCAGCACAGTGGAATCTGACAAAGGCCCTGAGCTCTGAATCACATATACTTTTATACAGACGGTTCTTTGTTTCTGTAACAGCATAGCTGATTGGTTAACCCATACGCGCGCGCGGGACTTTTAAACCTCGCATCCCTATCTGGATTGGCTCGGGTCTGGCGCAGGCGGGGGCTATGGGAATTTTTTCTGATTGGTCGAGCTACACTGCCTGCGGGAGTTCCCAGAGCCTCAGCTTTTCTCCGGCCTAGCCTCCCGAGTCTGTCCCGTTTGGTCCTAACACACAGAATCAAGAATTACTTACAGTGCCCAGAAATAACTCAACCTGCTGACATCTTGATTTCAGATTTCTAGCTTCTAGGACTGTGAAGCAAAATATATATATATATATACACACACAATAATGCATGCACACCTAACAGGAGTTTTGTGAGGCTTGAATGAGGGTACATTAATATTGTAGCATAATTTTACTACCTTTGTCTCTGAAGTTTCTACCAGGGTGCTTGGCCTGATTTATTCAAGTAAGAATTAATTGAAGACCATTTAACAAATTAGTGAATACAAACTAAGCAGTATGTTTGGAATAGAATTATCAATGTATAAAAGTATAACAAAGACATGACATGTTAACTCTTTGTTACTCAATTTTGAGTTTTCAATGATTTTCTATTTATATCATAATTTATTTCTCTAATTTTGATCATTTCAAAACTATGTATTAAAAATAGTACCCTCAACCTTGTGCTTAAAGGTTTAAAAACATTTGCGTTACTATTAACAGGTCAACTAGTTAAAATACCTCCAATCACAACACATTTGCAGTTTCTAGGAAAAAACATGTTAACTTAGAAAATAAATTTCTTAGGATGAAATTTAAAGAATCGTAACCAGTCAAAGCCAAAGGTATTCATCACAGTCTTTTCTTATGAAATTCCAAGTACATTATTACATTCAGGATGTTTCTACTTCCAGGTGTATAATAAGACATAAAAACCAATTTTGGAGGTAAATGAATTCTTAGTTGTTGAAAAAAAAAGTGTTATGGATAACCTTTGCATTATATTGAAGAAGGATGTCACAAAATTAGATAAGAAACCTCAAATATGAAAACAAAAATGGACATTTGCAAGAGAATGTAGCAAAAACAAAAAAATGAAAAGTGAATGGACAGATTTTACTTATTTTCTGAAAGAAAATAAGAGACAGCCTCTGCTAGACTAGGTTTTGAAGTGCTTTGACCTCGCTGGAAGATGAATTGTAGTCACAATTTCATCAGTCAATGGTCCTTAGGTACTTCTAAGTCTTACTGTATAGCTCTTAGCTAATGCCAATGATTGCAAATTAATTAAAATAATTCTGACCTTTGGGCTACAGAAAAGGAGGAAACAAAGTACACAGAAGCTTTGATATAATTATGCTAGCTTCAATTAAACTTTCACTGAATAACCTATTGGAATATATATTGACAGGGCTTCCCTTGTGGCTCAGCTGGTAAAGAATCCCGCCTGTAATGCGGGAGACCTGGGTTCAATCCCTGGCTTGGGAAGATTCCCTGGAGAAGGGAAAAGCTACCCACTCCAGTATTCTGATCTGCAGAATTCCATACAGTCTATGGGGTCGCAGAGTCAGACACAACTGATTGACTTTCACACACTCACAGTAGCTCTCAACATACATATGATGAAGTTAAATAAAATAATAATTTAATTTTCTTTTGAAAGTGGAGAGAAAGTTACACATTTTTTAAAAAGGGATACATCGCAGTCAAATTTTCTTTATTGCATTTTGTTGTTTGCATAATCAAAACTCGAGCGTTCAGGAAAGTATATTAAAATTAAATAGAGTGAACAAATGGATTATTTAGAATTTAAATGCAAGCAGTATAAGGATTTATTCTCCATTGCTAGTAAAAAAGAATGCACATTACAATGTATAAAAATCACAGACATTATAGATAGGAGTAATACATTGATGATACTTCAGAAAACTAGAGACTTGGCGTACTCCTGAAAGTAGATTCAGATCAATATTAAGATATATATTCACATCACAAAATAAACAGAAACTTCTATATTACCCTGGAAAACAATTTAGAACCTATCCCACAGTAATGCTTACTGCATGTTTTAAGGTGATTTACATTACTTCAGAAATTTGAAAGGTAATATATTTTATTTATGCTTAAAAGTAAAGATAGAATATAAAAATTTAAGTGCTGTCTGTTTTCTGTTGATTGAATTACAGCACAGTTTCACATACTAATTGGTGTGCTACATAATGTAATATCTTACAAATTTATCAATTATTTGTAATAATACTCCATTGGTGTGGAATGCCAACATGAGAATACTTGGTTATGTATTATGTATTAATTAACTGTTTTTTTAAGATATGAAAGCAACAAAAAAAATAAGAGTTCAGCTCCATGCAAAGAAAGAAAGTGGTAAACCATATCCCATTCAAAAACAACAGAAAACTTTGTGTGTTTTTTTATTGTGAGTTTGATTTTTCTATGTAATATATATTGTTAAATTCACTGTTGTTAATGAATCATCTCTACCAAAATACAGAATCTTTCTAAGTAAATTCATTTAGCTGAACCCAAAACTATCGAAAATAATGACAATGTTACTGGAAAATAATTCATAACAATTAATGCAATTTAAATAGATCATCACTTTAGCTTATATCCTTGTCTCATTTTTAGTTTTAATTAATTGGCCATAAATTCTGGTACTAGGTCTTTGTGTGTGCTTATGTATGCAAATATGTAAATGTATGTGTATATCTATATGTGTTTGTTTCCTGCATATTTAAAAATGTGAAAATATGAAGTTATATTGTTTTCTTCCTATATATTCAGATATTAGAACAGTAGTTTGCATTTGATTTCATAAGTCTGTTTGTAGATCTACTAAAAAGGACTTTTTTGGCTTTTAAAAATACTTTCATTGGCTATTAAAGTTAAAATACAAGAGTTACATGATTTAATTTTCTTTAAATTTTCTAAATTAGTTATAAACATCGAGTACTCTTACACAAAGTTTGACACTGCAAATAATATATCCTGGTCCAACTTAAAAAGTAAAGTGTTTAGATCTTAAAAAGTATTGGAAAGCATAGATGTATAGAATTTCAAATTAATCTTTTTCATGTCTTTAATCCACCATTTAATACACCTTACAGAAAAATATTTTTAAAAAGAACCTTAAAATAGGATTCATGTCCATTTTACTTTATCTCTGTCAAACTGAGGAAAGATAGTTATTGTACACAAAATTTGGTTTTTGATTCTTTGAATGTTGAGGTAAAGTTGTTGACTACCATAATTGCCTTGGGATATTAGGAATGCATTGCTCACTTCAGATGCTAAGTATTAGGTGGTGGACTTCTCATCACTCTGTGTTAAACCATGTCAACTTCTTCCAAGAAAATACACTAGAGCCCATGAGATTAATGTGCTTTTTATTTCTTCACTCAGGGAAGACAAGTTCCCAGTGAGAATACCCAAGGCTTGAATCATTCAAATAAATTGCTTCAATTCTGTCTCAGTTCATAGTCACTATGAACTGACTCAGGCTTTCTTGATTCAGACCTGTTAATACTGAGATACTATGTTAGCCATGTATTTTGAGAACCCTATGGCTCCAGAGGACAGTATTTACATAGACTATGATGGGCATGGCATCACTGGAATTATTTAATGCCACAGTCTCACATTTTCTATGTGAGACTTGTCAAGAAAGACATAATGGAGGGACTCCATACTAATTAGAATGTAAAAATCACAACAGAATGTTTCTACCAACCTTATAACAAGACATATGAGCAAAAACAGTCAGTTTTATGACAATCGGAGGTGAAGATGCAAAAAAAAAAAAAAAAACCTGAGTGAACTGAATTCCAGAAAGTGGCACACCCTTCCTAAGAGAAAAGAGATACCCATGACTGATTCTAGTAGAGTGTCAAAATGATTAAAAAATAATAATAATAATAATCAATATATCTAGTTGCCATACCCAAGTGACTGACGATTCTTATCAAGTGAAAGACAACATCTTTGGTGGGCAGTCATAGGGGGAGGCATGGGAACTGGACAAGATATCACTCCAAGTTCATGACTATCCCCCTTAAGCTGAAGGCAGAGAGCTCTTTTGAGTGCAAGGCAGCTGCCCATTGCTGGAGAAGGATAAGTGAGATATCCTTATCTCAGGAATATCTCCCCAATAGTTAAAGAAATGATCCTCCAATTAAAAGGCAGTGACCTGACCAAAGATGGGGACAGATCAGGAGTCCTGAAAGAAATGCAGTCCTCCAAATCTTCTCTGCAGGACTGCAGTGAGTGTGCTATATCCTTTCCCTGAAGGACAGGTGTGTGGCAGGAAAGCAGAGTGGTCATGTCTTAAAGTTTTGGGCTTCCTAGGTGGTAGGAGTCATAGAGAACACACCTGCCAATGCAGGAGACATAAGAAACAGGTTCGATCTCTGGGTCAGGAAGATCCCCTGGAGGAGGGCATGGCAATTCACTCCAGTATTCTTGCCTGGAGAATCCCATGGACAGAGGAGCGTGGCAGGCTACAGTCCATAGGATCACAAAGAGTCGGACATAACTGAAGTGACTACACACACATGCACCAAATTCACATATTAACGTCATCACCTCTAGAATCTCAAAATGTGCACTTACTACGAAGTAGTGTCATTGCAGATATATAGCAGTTATATAGTATTTACCATAAGATTCTTGCTTTTGTGTAAAGTAATATGTTATCATTTGAATATAAACTGTGAAAAGTAACTGTAACATGGTATAATCTCTAGAGCAATTACTATAAATAACACTAAGAATAAATGGTAAAAAGTCATTCATAAAGTAGAATCCAAAATTTTAAAAAGTTATAATAAATGTCAAAATATATTTAACCAAATTTAACATCTACTTAAAGTATCTTAGCAGTTGAGGAATAGAATGGCATTTTATCAATTTTATAAAAGGCATTTATTTTTAAAAGTTTTTAGGTAACTTCATATGTAGTAGGGGAATACTGAACAATTTCTCTCAAGATTGCAAATAACACAAAGATAACCACTATAATCCTTTCTATACAACACTGTACTGAAGTCCTAGCCAGTATATGAGAGCAAAGATATGAAATAACAAACATAATATTCGAGAAAGAAGTGAATGTATCACCACTAGATTGTATGTCACATAGATGTCTCAAAGAGGACACAATCGATACCACATCCAAAATTTGTTTTTGGATTTGAAACTTATCCCATGCATGTGGCATAGATTAATATATCAATTAAAATAGTTATTCATTATATAATGAATCTTTCCAGAAAACAGAACATAAGCAATCAAATCAATGGAACAGAAGAAAGGCTAAAAGTAGACAATCTATTGATATTTTTAAAAGAGATAATTCAGTTCAATAGAGAAAACAAAGTTTTATTTTATTTTTTTTTAATTTATGGTGCTTAAAAATGGATACCAAATGGGAAAAAAAAAATTACTCATCACTCACTCCACACACAAGAATGAACTGAGTAAGTATTGTAGGCCTAATCATAACAGGCAAAGTCATGAAGTTTGTAAAGGGAAATATAAAGTATCCTAAGACTTTTGAAGTAGAAAAAAGATTTATTATTTAGAACATGGAAGAAATTGACCATAAAAAATTACTAAACTTAACAATAAATATTGGCAATTTCTTATCAAAAGACCCCAAAAAGAAAATGATGCTGCATGTAACAAATTGTGGCAAGATATTCACAATACAAGTATTTCTTAGAGGATATATTAGTATATAAGAATTATGAATCAGAAGCAAAAAAGACCATGAAAAGGACACTTGCTTAGATCATGAAAATTGAAACAAGAAAGTTTTTTTTGGTCCTCCTCTGAAACACACAAATTTTCAGGGACCTTGAATTTTTTTGCCACTCTGTGCATATCCACGAATGATTGCAGAACCACCTGTAAGTATTAATTTGAACCTTACAAAAAAATTTTAGCAAGTAGGTGAAGTTGCAAATTAGAGATCCATGAATGATAAGGATTGAGAAAAACATACAAATTGAAGATGTGATTACTGACTCTTTCCAACAGGCTGTAAGGGAATTCTCAGTATTTGGCTCTGTTTTGATTTTCTCTTAACTGAAGATGCAGACTACAGGAAGATTTGTTACTTACGTTGAAATGTTGGTATCAAAGTGGTTGAAAGTGGAAGTATAGTTCCTCTCCCATATAAGTTGAACTAGAAACTTATTATTAAGGTTCTCTGGGGACAACTTTCTTCCCCATATCTTGCTCAGTCTAAGTCTCATTTTCATTAAAAATTAGCTCAATTTTTTTTTTTGGAGATCATTTCTTTCTCTTTTTTTAAATCTATGAACTACCTCTTGAGGTGAAATCTGAGCCCAGATTGTAGAACAAGGCCTTCTTAGGCAATTAACCCCTGATATACCAGTATTACACTCTCTTTCTCCCCTCCATCAAATAATTTTCTAGCATGAGATTTGTAATTTGTTTGCTTATTTTTGTTCTTTGGTTTTCTTGTGTGTGTGTGTGTTTCCTTGGCTGGTCAATTTAGCTCGGTTTGCCTCATCCTCCTTAAAACAAGAGATTTGATTATATAATCTTTACATAGAGTAGCCTGAGTTACTTTCAACATCAATGGCTTTCCTAAGAAATATTATGACCTGTCATTCCAAGATGATCATTCTAAGATAAACTGACTATTCAAAACAGTTAAATTCCCTACCTCCTATTAAAAATTATTTATTTATTTACTTATTTATTTGGGTGTATTGGGTCCTAGTTGTGGAATGCAGTATTTTCTGGTGTGGCACACAGGTTTCTCTCTAGCTGTGGCATAAAGGCTCTAGAGAGCACAGGCTCAGTAGTAGCTCTGTAGCATGTGGGATCTTAGTTGCCCCATCAGGGATCAAACCTGTATCCCCTGCATTGAGAGGCAGATTCTTAACCACTCAACCACCAGGGAAGCACCTCCCATTTCTGTTTTTAAGAGAAAATTTAATTTGATCTTCTAACAAAAACTTGTTTGAAAAATAAAATCTAATCTTTAACAGGGCATCCTTTCTTTAAGACATTCAATTAAAATGATGAAGTATTTAAACTACATAAAAATGAACTTTTGCATTGATTGTTGCTATTATTTAAAGTTTCTCTTAAGTAGATACAAATTAATCCTCATTTAAACCTTAGTCATAACATAATAAGTTGATTAGTAATTGGGATTAAAGGGCAGTAGCAACTGAATTATATAATGCAATAACTTAGTCTGGTTCAGGAAAGCATTTACTCCCTATATTTCTTCATTAATTCCCTCATGGCTTGAATTAAGGCTTCAGTGCTATATTAGAAATGATATACTTAAGGAATTATATGCACTTCTTTGCAAATGAAGACTACAATGAGGTATTACCTCACACGGTCAGAATGGCCATCATAAAACAACTACAAATAAATGTTGAAGAAGGTATGGACCTTCTTACACTGTTGGTGGGCATGTAAATTGATACAGCCACTTTGGGGAACAGTATGGAGATTTCTTTAAAAACTAGGAATACAACTACCATATGACCCAGCAATCCCACTGCTGGGCATATACTGAAAACCATAATTGAAAAAGACACCATACCCAATGTTCATTGCAACACTATTTACAGTAGCCAGAACATGGAAGCAACCTAGATGCCCATCGACAGATGAATGGATAAAGAAGTTGTGATACATGTACACAATGGAATATTACTCAGCCATAAAGATGAATGAATTTGAGTCAGTTCCAGTAAGGTGGATAAGCCTAGAGTGAAGAAAGTCAGAAAGAGAAAAACATCATATATTAATGCAGGTATATGGAATCTGGAAAAATGTTATTGATGAACTTGTTTGCAGGGCAGAAATAGAAGACTCAGACATAGAGAACAGACTTATAGACATAGCAAAGGAAGGAGAAAAAAATGCAACTGCTCAGTCGTGCCTGACTCTTTGTGGCCCCGTGGACTAGAGCCCATCAGGCTTCTCTGTCCATGGAATTTCCCAGGCAAGAATATTGCCATATCCTACTCCAGGAGACCTTCCTGACCCAGGGATCAAACTCGTGTCTCTTACGTCTCCTGCACTGGCAGGCAAGTTCTTTACCACTAGTGCCACCTGGTTCTGTAACAAAGGTCTCAGGGGACAGAGAGGGTGGGATGAACTGAGAGAGTAGCATTGAAATATGTCCATTACCATGTGTAAAATAGATAGCTAATGGAAACATGCTGTACAGCACGGGGAGCTCAGCCTTGTGTTTTGTGACAACCTAGAAGGGTTGGATGGGATGGGAGGTGGGAGGGAAGTTCAACAGGGAGGGGATTTGTGTATACCCTATGGTCGATTCATGTTGATGTATGGCAGAAACCAACACAACATTGTGAAGCAACTATTCTCCAAATAAAAATAAAAACATTTTTAAAAATGTAAAAAGAAAACTTATGCATTTCTCATAGTGTTAAAATAAATATATCATACAAAAGCAATATCATACCTATTATTTGTCTTGATACATAATCAGATAAATTTAAATGTGGTACTTTTGGCCCTCTAAACTTCTAAGATAAAAAAATTTGAAATTATTCTCATTAAGAAAATCAAAATTTGGGGGGAATCATTATTTTCTTTCTTCTTAGCTAAGCTTTAATATTAGTTTCTTACTGGCTAGTGACGACTGTAGTGTAGCAAACTCCATTTTGGCCAGTGGGTGAAATTGATTAGGAAAAGAATATTGCAAATTCCACACTGGAAACCGACTTAAGGGGTGTCATGGTGATAAATGCTAAAGCTTAAAACCTTCAGGATTTCCCTTGGGTCACAACAACTTACTCAAAATTCTGAGAATTTAGATGAGCAAAGCAAAATATTTTTAATCTGTGATAAATTTTACATTCTGTCAAAAATGGTCCCTTGTTATTGTTTTTTTTTTACTTGTAAGCAGTTCTGTACATTCCAGCTTTCCATTAACATGAAGTTAGTCTCTTCCTCAGTCATTATGTATGGGCTATTTTTCTTAGACTGTCTCAGTTTACTTACTTCCATAAGGAGTAATAATGAAACAACAAATAAAACAGCAAAGCAAAATCTCTATTGTTCTTTCTATTTATTACATATCATCAAAGTAACATTTATTATCTGATTATTATTTCACTAAAGAGTATTATTATTGATATTAAAATATATGATCTTTTGTAAAGTATTTTGAAATTTTGTTTAGCTCTGTGCTATAAGAAGTGCAAGATTTTTTAATTTTAGCTACAGAAACTAAATTTACTAGAATTACCTACAAAGCAACCAGGTACTAGGAATTTGAATACAGGCAAATTGATAAATAACTTACTTTAAGTTAGTGTCTGTAAGTAGTATAGCTAAAGATCAAAATTTGTAGGCCTTGGGACAAGATAATGTATGAATTTATAAGTTTCATGTGTTTGGAATTTCTGACTAAGCAGAAAACAGAAATAGCACATTTTTCTCACATTTCTTCCCTGAGAAACAATATTGAGTATCAACTTATAATATCATCCATGTAATAAGTGACCAAGAAATTAGTATAGTTTTTTACATGCTTGGATTTGCCTATAACATTATGCTAAACAAATTTAGTAGTGATATGATATCTATTATTTTATATTTTATAGGATTTTTGTCTCAGGAAAACAAGAAAAATAACCTAGATACCTCAAAGTCTTTCATTAATCTTCAAGTAAGTAGCTTAAAGATGTTTGTAGATTTGGATACTTAAAAATAGATGACTAATGAACGGCCAGAGATGTCCGTGGCTTGATTCAAGGCAGCTATGAGTATAATGCTTTATACGGCAAAGGAAATTTACAAACATAATAAATGTTAAGGACCTTACAATAAGGAGAGTGGCCTGGATTATTCAGGTAGGCCCAGTCTAATTTGATGAGCCCTTGAAAGCATTTGGGAAAGAAGAAAATCAGTGAAATGAAGCAGAGGTCTGATAAGATGCAGTAGGCAGGAAGGTCAAGGAGATGGGTTCTAAATGCTGTTGCTTGTTCCGAGATGGACAGGGCTGCAGACAGGGACTGGGGACTCCTCTGGACGTAGTTAGTCCCTAGCTGATAGGTAGAAAGAAAATGAGGATCTGTCTTTGACTTCAAGGAACTGAGTGTTGTCAACAGTGTGAACTAATTGGAAGTATGTTCTTCTCTAGGTCGTAAAGAAAGGAATGTAGCCAACTAACTCTTTATTTTGGTCTTGTGAGAAACAGCAAAGGAAACAGCTCAGTCTCACTGTGCTAGGACTTTTAGCCCACAAAAACTGAGATAATAGATGGGTATATTTTTAAGCCTCTAAGTTTGTGACAACTTTTTATGGCAGCAATAGAAAACTATGCAGGCATAGAAATATTTTAAGTATTTTATGTGAGGTGTTATAAAGGGCTAAAGGCTTCCCTGGTGGCTCAGACGGTAACGTGTCTTTTACAATGCGGGAGACCTGGGTTTGATCCCTGGATCGGGAAGATCCTCTGGAGAAGGAAATGGCAACCCACTCCAGTACTCTTGCCTGGAAAATCCCATGGATGGAGAAGCCTGATAGGCTACATTCTATGGGGTCGCAAAGAGTCAGACATGACTGAGCCACTTCACTTTCACCATAAGCATTAACTATAAAGAGCTTCCCTGGTGGCTCAGTGGTAAAGAATCCACCTGTCAAAGCAGGAGATATGGGTTCAGTCCCTGGGTTGGGAAGATCTCCTGGGGAAGGAAATGTCAACCTGCTCCAGTATTCTTGCCTGGGAAATCCCATGGTCAGAAGAGTCTGGTGAGCTACCGTCCACGGGGTCACAAAAGAATTGAACCTGACTTAGTGACTAAACAACAACAATATTAACTATAAAATGACTGATACCATAAATAAATCAAATGAAACATAGTGTGTTCTTTTTTATTCAGGTATAGTTGATTTATAATGTGTTCGATTCTGGTGTACAGCAAAGTGATTCAGTTATTTATAAGCATTATAGGATATTGAATATAGTTCCCTATGCTACACAGTAGGCCCTCATTTGTCTATTTTGTATGTAAATAGTTTGTATCTGCTAATCCCAAACTCCAAATTTATCCTCCCCTTTCCCCTTTGGTAACCATAAATATGTTTTCTAGGTCTGAGAGTCTGTTTCTGTCTTGTAAATAAGTTCATTTATATGATATTTCAGATTTCACATATAAGTGGAATATGGTATTTGTTTCTCTCTTTCTAACTTAACTTAGAATGACAAACCCTAGGTCCGTCCATGTTGCTGCAATTGGCACTGCTTCATTCTTTTTATGGGCTTCCCTGGTGGCTCAGACAGAAAGAATCTGCCTGTAATGCAGGAGACCTGGGTTCAGTTCCTGAGTTGAGAGGATCCCTTGGAGGAGGGCATGGCAACCCACTCCAGTATTCTTGCCTGGAGAATCTCATAGACAGAGGAGCCTTGAGGGCTGCAGTCCATGGGGTCACAAAGAGTCAGACACTACTGAGAAACTAAGCATGCACACATTCTTTTTATGATTGAGTAGTATTCCATTGTGTGTGTGTGTGTGTGCATTGTTTATCCTAGCCATGTCTCCATAGTTTGATTCCTTCTTCCCAGGGATACTGTTATCACTCAAGAAGAATTTATCCATTCATCTGTCAATGGACATTTAGATTGCTTCTATGCCTTGGCTATTTTAATAGTGCAAGCCCAGTGTGTTCTTAATGTGCATTGGAAAAGTTAGTTGAAAATAACTCCTAAAAGTAAAACACTAACAGAAAATGCAAGATATTTATTTTAATGTAGTGTTTAGCTCTATTCCCTTAGATATGTATTATTTAATGAATACATCTCAAATATTTTTTGTTTACATTACTATTTGAGCAATGTGGTCACAAATGTGCAAAGGCGGAAAAGTGAGAAAATCCACGAATACATGTAAAAACCGAAATATATGTCCTATATAATAATGAGGCAGAAATTCTTTATATTTTTCAAATTTCTGACTTGTTCCATTTTTCAAAAAATTTTCTTTGTGTGTTTAATTCTCACATAAATCATTTTTTCCTGGAACTCATTCTATGCATGTTCCTAAAGTCTTTAGCATTTGATATGGATGGCGTTCAGAAAATAATGCACTGTTTATCCTAGCCATGTCTCAATAGTTTGAGTCCTCCTTCCCAAGGCTGCTGTTATCACTCACGAATAGAATTTCTTTCTTCAGAAGCAAAAGAAACAAAGTTCAATTTGCATAGTACAGGTACGAAAATCCCTTCCATGAAAAATCTATACAGGAAGTCTCTTTTATAAAGGGCTGGGCAAAATTATGAAATCAAGCATTGTTGTAAGTTCCTAGTTCAGTCATTTTCCTTCAGTGTAGTGAAAGTGAAAGTTGCTCAGTCATTTCCGATTCTTTGCGATCCCATGGACTATACAGTCCATGGAATTCTTTAGGCCAGAATACTGGAGTGGGTAGCCTTTCCCTTCTCCAGGGGACCTTCCCACCCAGGGATTGAACCCAGGTCTCTTGCATTGCAGGCAGATTCTTTACCAGCTGAGCCACAAGGGAAGCCCCCAGAAGTTCTTATACTAAGATCACAAATGTCTATACCATCATCCTGTCCAACTGAGAGGTTACTTTCTCAATGACGTGATTCACTGGTTGTAAATATTTTTAAATATGTTTATATAGTGTCCTAAAGTCAGAAATATTCTTCTAAACACAGGACAGTTATTTAAATTGTGAATTTATGTTGAATAACGTAACACGTAAGTGCTTAATTTTGCTTCTTTTCTAATATAAGCATTTGGGGATATATATTTTCTTAATATATATTGTTTTACCTGTGTCCTATAAATTTTTATATGAAGTGTTTAACTTATTTATTTTAAAATTTTTTTTAGTATAAATGTATTTGTTTTAATTGGAGGCTAATTACTTTACAATATTTTAGTGGTTTTGCCATACATTCACATGGATCTGCCACGGGTGTACATATGTTCCCCATCCTGAATCCCCCTCCCAGCTCCCACCCCATCCCATCCCTCTGGGTCATCCCAGTGCACCAGCCCTGAGCACCCTGTCTCATGCATCGAACCTGTACTGGCGATCCATTTCACATATGATAATATACATGTTTCAATGCCATTCTCATATTTTAAAGTTCAGATTATTCTCTGTTACAACTTTTCCTTTGGCCCATATGTTCTCTTTTTTTTTTCTTAATTCATTTTCTAATTGGAGGAAAATTGCTCTTCAATGTTGTATTGGTTCTTTGGCCCATATGTTCCTAGTTTCTAGTTTTCTGGCTGTGTCATTAAATAATTTTTCAAAAATGTTGCTGTTTACCTGATAGAGTATCCTATATGTTATCTACTGTTGGAAATGTGTTCTTGTTTGCTTTACTGCCTGTAATGTGGTAAATTTTTGTAAATGTTGTGTGTACTTGAGAAAAGCAAGTATGCATTTTCTACCTAATTGTTGAAGGAGAAGACTGTACATGTTAATTTGGTTATAATCATTAATTATATTATTTACATTTTAGATAATGGCACCCCACTCCAGTACTCCTGCATGGAAAATCCCATGGTTGGAGGAGCCTGGAAGGCTGCAGTCCACGGGGTCGCTGAGGGTCGGACACAACTGAGCGACTTCACTTTGACATTTCACTTTCATGCATTGGAGAAGGAAATGGCAACCCACTCCAGTGTTCTTGCCTGGAGAATCCCAGGGACGGGGGAGCCTGGTGGGCTGCTGTCTATGGCGTCACACAGAGTCAGACACGACTGAAGTGACTTAGCAGCAGTAGCAGCAGAAGCAATATTATATGTTTGAAGTCTATTATTTTAAAAAGAAATGAGTATTAAATTACTCACTTATATTATTGCTTTGTCAATAGCTTTTGTAAATATGTCACTTTTTGCTTCATATAATTTGAGTTGATAATATAAGCTTTATACAGGTTAGAATTTCACTGGATATTTGCTTCTCTCTAATTTGAATAAAAATTTTGGCCATAAAGTTCATCTGATTAACGTAAATATTAATTATTAATAAGATTAACATTAGTTGATAAAATCATTAATTATTATTAAAGATTAATAGCTTCTTTTAATTTTATGTATTTTCATATATATACTCTCAAATTCTTTTGTTTGAGTCCTTATGTCTACACATGTGTCCTGAAAAATTGGTTCATGATGTTTATGTATGTATGTATGTATGTATGTATCTGTCTACCTATCTATCAATTCTAAGAAACTGACTCACAATTATGAAGGCTAAGCAATCCCAACTTATATGCAGAGTACATCATGGGAAACGCTGGGCTGGAAGAAGCACAAGCTGGAATCAAGATTGCCAGGAGAAATATCAATAACCTCAGATATGCAGATGATACCACCCTTATGGCAGAAAGTGAAGAGGAACTAAAAAGCCTCTTGATGAAATTGAAAGTGGAGAGTGAAAAAGTTGGCGTAAAGCTCAACATTCAGAAAACGAAGATCATGGCATCCAGTCCCATCACTTCATGGGAAATAGATGGGGAAACAGTGGAATCAGTGTCAGACTTTATTTTTGGGGGGCTCCAAAATCACTGCAGATGGTGACTGCAGCCATGAAATTAAAAGATGCTTAATCCTTGGAAGAAAAGTTATGACCAACCTAGATAGCATATTGAAAAGCAGAGACATTACTTTGCCAACAAAGGTCCATCTAGTCAAGGCTATGGTTTTTCCTGTGGTCATGTATGGATGTGAGAGTTGGACTGTGAAGAAAGCTGAGCACTGAAGAATTGATGCTTTTGAACTGTGGTGTTGGAGAAGACTCTTGAGAGTCCCTGGGACTGCAAGGAGATCTAACCAATCCATTCTGAAGATCAGCCCTGGGATTTCTTTGGAAGGAATGATGCTGAAGCTGAAACTCCAGTGCTTTGGCCACCTCATGTGAAGAGTTGACTCGTTGGAAAAGACTCTGATGCTGGGAGGGATTGGGGGCAGGAGGAGAAGGGATGACCGAGGATGAGATGGCTGGATGGCATCACTGACTCAATGGATGTGAGTCTGAGTAAACTCCAGGAGTTGGTGATGGACAGGGAGGCCTGGCATGCTGTGATTCATGGGGTCGCAAAGAGTCAGACATGACTGAGTGACTGAACTGAACTGAAGCAATCCCATATTAAGGAGGGTAATTTTCTTTAATCAGTTCACCAGTTTAGATGCTAAATCTCTCATCCAAAACAGATCCCTAACAGATACACTCAGGATAATACTAACCAAATATCTGAGTACCCTGTGGTCCAGTCATGATGACAAAAGTAACCATCATAGTGTGTCTCATAAGTGGCATACAAATGACTTTTTTATCCAAGTTAATCAAATTAGTCAACTTATATTTATTTTTAAATATTTCAATATTTAAATTTATATTGATATATTTGGAATATTTGTGTCATTCTCTTTTATGTAGTCTCTGCCATAATTTTTTTATTTGTCCATGGCTGCTAAGTCGCTTCAGTCATCTGACTCTTTGCAACCTCATGGAACCTTTCAGGCTCCTCTGTCTATGGGATTCTCCAGGCAAGAATACTGGAGTGGGTTCCCATGCCTTCCTCCAAGGGATCTTCCTGACACAGGGATTGAACCCACATTTCTTATATCTCCTACATTAGCAGACAGCTTCTTTTCCATTAGATGTATCTGGGAAGCCCTTTGCTATATGTACTTCTCTTTAATTTCATCTCATCTTTTGTATTGATTAATTTTTTAAGAATTTTCTTTCTATATCTTGTTACTGATCTGAAAGTTAAATATTCTGTCTTTAAAAAATTAACCTAGGAATGCTGTGCCGTGCTGTGCTAAGTTGCTTCAATCATGTCTGACTCTTTGCGACCCTGTGGACTGTAAACTGCTAGGCTCCTCTGTCCATGGGATTCTCCAGGCAAGAATACTGGGATGGGTTGCCATGCCCTCCTCAAGGGATCTTCTTGAGCCAAGGATCCAAACCTGTGGCTCCTGTGGCTCCTGCATTTCAGGCAGATTCTTTATCACTGAGCCACCAGGGAAGCCCAACCTAAGAATACTTAAATTGAAATTAATTAATATACCTTTTTTTTTGTTATAAAGTACACAGAATAATAGAAATAGCTTTTTTCATCCATATTTTCCAGATAAAGACACAGGTTGAAAGACTTTCCCTGGCCTGCATACAATTTATAAATGATGAAGTTAGAGTTTGAGGTCATGGTCCCAGTTTTAAAGCACTTAAGTTTTTTTTTCCTTTGCATATGTGTGTGTGTTTATTTTGTTTGTGTGTTTTACTTCCCTGACATTACACCTGAATTGTGCTTTTAAGATTGATGCTGAAAACAATTTCTACATCATCTACTTCACAGTTCAGTATAGCAATTAGATAATGTGTAACAACAAAAAGTGTGCAAAATTTAATATATATATATATATATAATATCCTGTATTGTTACTCAGATTATCATTGTTGCATATCTCATGATTATTATTGCAAAATTTATAAATTCAGTTGTTCTGTATTTGAATTTAGTAAGGAAGATGCCTTATGTATACTCCTTTGAGGATGTCCGAGGATGTCCAAGGATGTCCCAGTGGTAGTTCTAACTGAAATAAAGCACTCATCCCACTATAACAGGAGAGAGTTTTCTAATACTGCACATACACCAGTGGTGTACTCACTAAATTGTAGCCATCAAAAACACATGTTCAAAAAAATGACTTTCTTTGCCTTTATTCTTTGTTAGACAGAACCACCCCTCATAAAGGACTGGGCTTATTTGTACATAATTCATTTGCTTGGCCCAAATGATAAAGTCTAAATGTAATTGCAGTATCAGCCTAAATTACCCCATACTGTTGTGGTGACTCACATGTGCTGTATGATACACAGTTAGTAAGAACAAAGCAATACTGAATTCAAATGTTTGCCAAAGAAGTGAACACATGGGGCAGAATTTGGATCTGGATTCACAGAGAACACTCATTAAAACCATTAAATGTTTTGCACAAGTAAGGAATTTGGTACCAGGCCTGTGGTATCCATGTTACTATGGCAATAACTATTATCACAAGAGCTAATGCATTTCTAACCTATAGTGTTTAACAACACTCATTTACCTCAAAGAGTTGCAATAAAATTTATTAATTTTTGTAAAGCACTGTCAGTTTTAAAGTGCAATGTAATATCTAAGTATTAATATATATTTTCTCAGTGTAACAAAAATTTACTTTGTTACAACATTTTATATACCTCACAGAATCATTTAAAACTTAATATCTTTGATACTTCTGCTTTTTTGGCCTTCCTTTTAAGTAAGCATCTTCAAAAGAAGAGCTCTGCAGTTTCTGGTCCTTTATTTATTTCAACTTTGCTTTCAATACTTTATCCCCAGCTTTTCTTTATCAGAAAAAAAATGAGAATATTCTTTTGAAAAGTATGGAGGCTTAGTCTACTTTTAAAGAGCAATATTTATAAGATGTAGCACTTGTCATAAAACTTTACAGTTTTGATTTAATATATAAGTGCAGTTCTTTATCCTAGAAAAAGCAAATTCTCTTTATAAATTACTGAAGACACTGGTAAGTCACATATTAAAGAACAATGTGTTTGAAACTTAAATGAAATCTCACCTTGCTGCCTGACAGGAATTAATGTAAAGTATAATAAACTGTTACAGACTCTAGCATTTAGTTAAGCTCTGTAAGATTTAATATACTTAAATTTATATTTGATACCTGGGTACAGTCAACTTTTGAACTTATGTTTATGGATTAGCTAAATTAGCAATGATCTCAGAAATTTTCCTCTTTGTCTGTTGCTAAGCATCAAAGATATCAGCACTGGTTTCCAAATTTCTGGCCAGGAATTCAGAATAAATGTCTGGAGTAGTTTATGGTAGACCAAGATATTGTTATTGCTCAGTTGCTCAGTCATGTCCTACTCTTTGTGACCCCATGGCCTGCAGCACACCGGGCTTCCCTGTCCTTCACCAACTCCCAGAGTTTGCTCAAACTCATGTCTGTTGAGTCGGTGATGCCATCCAACCATTTCGTTTTCTGTCGTCCCCGTCTCCTCTTGCCTTCATTCTTTCTCAGAATCTGCATTTTTTCTAATGAGTCGGCTTATTCCAAGATATTAGGGAATCCAAGATATTAGACCAAGGTACTAGAGAATCCTAAAAGACCTACAGATGTGAATAAGAATATCTTGGTTATTAACATTAGCTCTCTGTCTAGCCAACATAACGCTTTTAGAGAAGTCACTGTTTCCATAACTGTACAATAAAGTTTATCTTAGAAAAGTACTCATTTTAGCTTTAAATTCAAGGGGTTCTGCTCATGGTATGAAGGAGAACAGTGGGGATATGCAGAGATTTAAAGCTAGAGGATAGGAAAGGAAATATAAGTTCAAAGTTACATTCACACTTGACCATGTGACCTAGCCACTATATAATCTCCAAGTGCTGCTGGCAAAGTCTTAGCATTTGTGCATGAGACTAGGAATGTTGCTGCTGTAGATGTTCTAGATCTCCTGGGATACAAGACTAAGGAGCTAAGACTTATTTTAGTGGAATAATAACAAGTTGGAAGGTTGGAAGTAGTTGGCAGCTTTGAAGTGTGACCTGGATGATCTGACTACTCTGTAACTCATTTTGCAAGCTCTAAATTTACGTTTGGAAATGAATCATTAACAATTGCTGACTTTATTAGCAAGTTCATATTTGGTCTGCTTACTTTAAATCTAAGAATGTAACTGTATGGTATATTTATGGCATAAAGTACTTTATTCTTTATTGTAGATATATGTATATAAGTATATGGGTGTCTCTCTTTCTCTTTATATACACCTATCTATCTATCTATATAAAACAGGCCACAATATAATTATGTATCAAACAAAATCTCATTGATATGCCACATATTAATAATAAATCATGTACTTGTAGATGAGTTTATAATTGGCTCAGTTTACCAATCAGCTAATCTATGCTTGGTCTATTCTCACTTTTGTGCAGGCGGACTGGAGGTCACCAGACCTAGCTGGGCTCAACTAAGGGGGCTTCTGCTCCACATGTCTCTCATCCCTATTCTTTAAACCAACCATTGGGCTAGCCTGTGCATGTTCTTCTCATTGAATTGGCAGAGAATGTGGTATTTAATGGGCTTCCCCGGTAGCTCAGAGGGTAAAGAATCTGCCTGAAATGTGGGAAACCTGGGTTGGATCCCTGAGTTGGGAAGATACTCTTGGGGAGGGCATGACAACCAACTCCAGTATGCTTGCTTGGAGAATCCCCATGGACAGAGGAACCAGGTGGGCTACAGTCCATGGGGACACAAATAGTTGAACATGACTGAGCAACTAAGCACAGATATAGGTCATCAAAGTTGTTCATTTTTTCAAGGTTGGCTTGACTATTCTTCACCTTGTGTTTCTCAGTATAAACTTAAAAATCAGCTTGTTTGATCCAAAAGCCTCATGCCTGGATTTATTTAAATTTTATTGACTCTATATATGGATATTGAGATAGTCAATAGTATATTTTTCCCTTGTGTCTTTATTAATTTCTGTAAGTAATAATTAGTAGTTTTAGGATATTGAATACTTATTCAATATTTCTAATATTTTAATAGTGTATAAAACTGATTTCTCTATTTTGGAACTAATTTTTAGAGTGTACATTCTTTTTTATTTTTTGCAAACAAATATATCTTCTAGTAGTTACCTTTTAATTTATTTTTCTCCATTTATTTTATCTTTTATTTTTCCCTCTCACTTTTAGTTTGCTATTTTACGTTGGCTAGGGTTTCTATTGTAATTATTAGTGAAGTAGCTTAGTCATGTCCAACTCTTTGTGACCCCATGAACTGTAGCCTACCAGGTTCCTCCGTCCATGGGATTTTCCAGGCAAGAATCCTGGAGTGGGTTGCCATTTCCTTCTCCAGGAGATCTTCCCAACCCAGGGACTGAACCCAGGTCTCCCTCATAGTAGGCAGACGCTTTACCATCTGAGCCACCAGGGAAGGCCATTGTAATTATTAGTAGAAGTATAAATGGCAGATTCCATTCTCTTGTTTCAAGTCTCTTGATGAAAAGATTCAATTAGTGAAAATTAAATATATGTTTCTGGTATTTTTTTTTGAATTTTTTAATTATAGTATGTAATTGTAAGATACATATAGTAGAGTGTACAAATATTAGTGAAAATTTTATAAAGTGAACATTTGTACAGCAACCTCATCATTCAAGATATAGCTAAACCCCCAAAACTTCCTTCATGCTACTTTTCAATCTTTATATCTCCTTAAATGGAAGAATTTTTTTTTTTAGTTTTATCATAAAGTATTTATTTCTAGCCTTATTAACATTTATATATGTAAAATCATCCACTAAATATTCATTTAATAGGCTGGCTTCCTTAATAGTCCTTAATATTATATCTGTCTGAGTGACACATGTTAATGCATAACTCATATTTTATTCTCTTCCACCTTAGTATTGATTTGAAACTATACTAAGATTAAAGATTTATATAATATGAATAGATCATATTTTATCCATTCCACTGCTGATTGTAATGGTCATTTAGATTGTTTTCTGTTTGATGCTACAAGAATAACATAAAATGCTGCCCTAGGATTTCCAATTCTGAGATGAAGAGGGCATACTTTTCCCTATGCTTCCTGCTAAGTACAACTGAAATCCCCAGACATTATATATAAAACAAGATGACTCTGAACTCTGAAAGGTGAAGAGAGGAAGACAGGTTAATGATCTCAGGAGCCAAGGAAAAATAAGTGGTTCCCTGGTATTTCTAGTGATTTCCCTAGTGATTTCCCTAGTATTTCTTTCTGTCTCATATACCCCACAGTTGAAGATAAAGAAAATGGCAACTCCGAAACATTTATTGCAGACAAAAATATCCCCAACAAATGTGTGCTCTGTAGCTAAAGATGAAAAAAGGAGTAACTTAATAGAACAGAACATTTAAAGATAAAGATTGCCCTATTTCAGCATAACATTAAACTTTTAAAACAGCAATAACCCAATTACTTAACACTTAATGAACTCATTAGTGACTGTGTTTGTAGTTCTTGTATATTACAAACTCCTGTACATTATCAAATACAAATTGTATTTTCTCTTTGCACATCATCATGCATTGTAATTAAAATGGAAAAAAAAAGTAATAATGATCCTAAAGATAGTGTCTTCACTGGGTACAGACTGATGTTATTCTCAAAAGTATACTCTGAAATCTATCAAAGGCTAAACATCAGGGAAAAGATGGAGAAGAAGATAATAACACAAAATGTATTTAAATGGCATGAACAACAAATAGATGCCTACTGGGAGAAAAGCTGATATGTAACTACAGTGCACTGTACGTACTCTTTTTGTGGACTTACACAAAATGTTTACTTCCTGGCATGCATGCAGGTTGATTACAGCTGAGTTTTCATTCAGACATTGAATTTTTGAAAAAAAAAAAAAAAAAAGAAATTATTTTGATATTGAGAATTTCAATAGCAAGATGTGTATGTATTTTGGGAAAGTGATTTTATGATTATAATTTATTTCACCATCATTGACCAGAAGTATTAGTCATTCTTACATGCTAATAATGAACAGGTGAAAAACGGTTACTTAAATAGTAGATGTAGTCAAATATATTTGCATATCTGAATCTCCTAATCCCTGGATTGGATTCCTTGAATTAATGTTTGACCACATAACTCAAAGCAATCACTTATAAGTGGATGCCTTAATGAATGTAATATGCTTATGGTGTATAACTGAAAGAATTCTGAATCTAGAGTCAGAGCAATGAAATTAATTTTGTGACACAAGATCTCCAAATTTGCAAAAGTCTTTTAACTTCTTGGAGTTCTGTTTCTTTAATATTGATGGTCATTCCTAGAACTTACATAGTTTCCATGGCAAGAAAATGAAATGAAGTAGAAGTATATTGCCTATTAGAAAATATTAGATAAGTGTAGCATGTTAACTAGTATAATGACGATACACTTTCAGTCACACATGAGATGTGAACTTGTTTTTCTGTGTAACTGATACAACCTCTTTTTGTCTTGAGCATAGTGCAACCAGAGATGGAGACTGAATTTTAGTCATTTTAGAAAATAAACCAGGCTTTACCTAACAAGGGTCTTGTTGGATGACATAAGAAATATTGCATGTATCTCTCATATTTCTAGGAATTTGAACCCCTCCAAAGTCAAATATTAGAAAGTTAACATCTTAGCACTGTGTTAAGCAGAGTTGCATACTTGAAAGTATAACTTGAAAAAATCAGATCTTCTATTTTTATTTTTATATTAATCTCAATAATTCTCAATCATGAGATTTCTCTGACTAAATGAATACTGACAGTATTTAAAATCTAATCACATAGCCACATACATATGAAAGTTTTTTTTAAAGAGATGAAAAAGCATTCCTATAATATTTTATTTTAGTCACACTTTAGTTGTTGAGGTTATCGTTAATTTTTTCTTAAAAGGACAATAAAATTTACCTTGTATTGTCTCATATACAAACTCAAAAAATGAAAATTATGGAAATTTCACTCAGTAAACTATAACAGATATGACTTGTCATAGCCCTAAAATCTCTCATAAAATTTATCCTGAGCTAGCAAAATGGAGATCATGTTTTAGGACTTGCATCTGATTTTAGAAGCCCATTCTCCTCTGGCTTTCAGTCTGATGGCAGATATATAGAGTCACATTTTTCAGGTATGGCTTTAAGAATGCAAGCAGAAGATTCTTAAATCCACCTCGCTAACAGGCTCACTCTTAATTGAAAATGGCTCTACATTGAGATTCAGAAGTTTCATTAGTATTCCAGGGTCAACGGTAACACTAATACATTGAACTCAAATTTCCTCTACTTCTTTTATACAAAACAATTTCATTGTGCATTATGGGCCAGCACCACACCTCTGTAATTTAAAACTAATTTACAGTTTTCGATATGAGAAGCTAGCACACAAATGTTTTAATAACTGTTGTTTATTGTAATGGTTGTTTTTTAGATTGTTAAAGATCAGCTCCCTTATATTTGGATGTAGCTACAAGATTTGTTCTGGCCTATGGTTTGTGAGTATAGAGTGATACATGTAATTTTCAGCCTGGATACTGTAATTATCAGTGTGAGGCAGTCCAGAACTTTTTTTCTTTTTTGTACTGTACTTTCTCTATTAAGGAAAGATGTATCATAGTGCCCAGAAGACACACAAAGCATGTAGTATAACCAAGAAAGAAAACTCTGCTTTAAACCAGTAAGATGATGGTGTTGTTTATTATCTCAACAAAACCTACCCTATCTCAGCTGATTAATTATTAGAATTGTTGCACTGCCATAACAAACACATTCTACAATCTATAGAATTGGCTTGGAGATTGACAATGAGCAATAAAGGATATTTTTGTTGCAAAACAGGAAGATAGCTATCTGTGTTATGCAGTTATAAAAACTTTTGAGTCAGAATATTGAATTACACATGATAATATGGAAGCCATTTAATATAGCCAATGAACTTCTACCTTCAAGGGCAGAGACTGGAAGACAAAAAGCTAACTATATGCATTGATTCCTATAGGCTATACCTGAAAAAAAATTGCAAGCTTTAGAGGAATTCTCCAGAGTTCAGTGAAGATGTTTCAATTTAAGAAATGTAGAGAAAATAGAAGAGATCTAGACATTATGGGACATTTTAAATGGGGAAGACACAATAGCTTGCAATTTGTAAAACCTTGACAAACATCAAATCAAGGAGGTAACAGTCACTTGGATGGTTGAAATCTCAGCATGTATAAAAGAGAACTATGTATGAACAAATATGACTAAGATGGCCTTAACATTCTCTTCAGATTGGTTAAACTATAGAAAGGTTTCTTCCTTACTCTAGATTCCATATCTTTTTTCTTTTTTTTCTTGGTAAGAGTCTTTACTTTAGAAAACTTGCAATCAAAAATTAATTCTCTACTTTTTTTTGAGATTTGCATCTTTTCTCAGCACTGTGCTAGTTTTAGAACCCAGGAATGTCTTTCTGAAATAATTTGGAGCCATCCTTTTGAAAAGTCTTCATCTTCTTAAGTTATATACAATTTTTATTTGTTATTTGATTATACTTCAAGGCTGGAAAAAAATAAGAAAGAAATATATGGCCCCTATCTTTTAGTATTTGTGGGACAATAGAAGCCTCACTTTGTTAACCACCAATTAGCAAAGGCAGGTGGCCTAATCACATTGACAAATTTCCCTGCTAAAATCCTCCAGAACATTTCCTACTAGCTCAACTCAATGCTTAAAAACTCTCCTGCTTGAGTTTAATCTCTCTCCCTTCTTGTAATAATATTGAATGAAGACTTCATTGCCTGTTAATGTGCATGGCACATTTTTTCCTTGATAGCTATACAAAATAACTGAAGAGAAGACTCTGAGAAATATGAGATGGAAGGTAAAATTTGAATAATGAAAAAGATCTCAGAGAACACTTCAGAACTTACATAGAAGAATTAATGAGCACTGAATCTATTTGACTTGACTTGTAGCATCAATCTTCAGAGAAAAGTTACAGAAACTACATATTACAGAAACTGCAGTAGCCAATCAACTATTTAGATGTTTCTGGCTTAACCAAAATTATGACTTGTGCATGGTCAATTATACCAATAATTATCAAATGCATTTGCACCATGATAAAAAGCTTTCTTTTAGAAATAGACATATCTCATAGTCCTGTGAAATTTACAAATGTAAGAAACAGGAAAGTAAACAAACTCCATCTTGCAATTTGTTCATTTATTCTAAAACAGGATTATCAAGAAGAGTTCTGCCTAATGCTAGGATTCTAGGTGTCCTTAGGTGACATGGGTGATCCTGATGTGAAAAAAACCTGACATTTGGACTTCAAGTGCTTACATGATGCTAGTATAGTAACTATGCAGCCCCACTTACAATTTTATGTTTCATCCTTATATGGTTGTGCACAGTCAGACCATGTTCTTATATTAGAATCTATTTTTATTTTTGACATGAAAAAGGAGAGACCACAAATAATGGGTAAGTGCTGAATTACACAGAGGGAAAAATAGTAAACTTATAATATAGCTGCTGCCTCTTAAATTGCCTCCTTCACCAGCCTCTTATATCCAACTGAGAGACATACTGCAGTAAGCAGTCTCTACTAGTGTAATAGAAAACTGAAGGAAACTTTTATTATAAGGAAGGAATGTTTATCTATTTCAGCTCAGCTTCTCCCCTATAACAATGCTGTTTTGCAGATATGGCAAAGCATAGAATGTGTAGGTTAGAAGCTATAGTGTAATGCTATTTTTTTTGTAATTTTTCATTAACTTTTCATTTGTATTATATTTTATATGATATTGAAGTTTATATTTTATAAAATATCTAACTATTCAAATGTAAACAACAGGAAAGTAAACAAAATCCATTTCTCACATTTTCTGGAGTAAATTGATGAGATGGTAGAGGAGAATTCTAATCCTAAGACATGGACAGTTCTAGTGAGGTGAATGATAGGTACATAATAAAAATTAAAACGCACTTACTAGTGTGTAAAATTAGGAAGAGTGAAATACTAGGAACAGTGCAGAATGATAAATTGAAAGGTTTCCTTTTTCAAACAATAAAATGAATCAGTGTGTTAATAATATGTCACATATGCTGGAAATGTTTTGTATATTAACCTGAAAAACAACAGGTCCTTTATCTTGGCTGATTAGTCAACAAATTTCACCAATATATTTTATGCTGTAACATTAATAAAGTCTGTAAATGACTGTGAAATTAAAGAAAATGTTTTCTGTTATAAAAGGCTGACAGAAATAAGCAAAGGGCAAGATATATTTAGTTTTTTCTTTATATCAGAAAAGAAATGTGCTAAGAGAAACTATGTTGACATTTACACTGAGGTTACCCATCAATGGTTTTCTTTGAAAGTTGTCACCTCTATTATAATGTTAAAAAAAATTCTGAATTCTGATAAATTCCAAACAAACTGTTTTCTTCACAGAAAAGCATTGCTGCATAAATTCTTAGAGAGAATGAAAACACTCTAGAAGGTGCTACAGAAATGATCGTCTTTATTAAACCAAGATCTGTTTATTTGAAACTGTTTAAAATTTTGTGCAAAAGCCAGGATTAAAAAAAACAAAAAATGAATTTCATAGTACATAGAAAAATCCCATGGCTTTACAGGAAATATTCTCAAAGAGTATATTTTAGAGAAAAATGATTATGGGAGTACTTTTAAGGAAATGATAGGCAAAAATGTAAAGGTAGCACAAGTAAGAAATGAACCACTTCTAGTCTAAGCTAGTGAAACTGGAAGGTTATTCATTACAACAGTGTAATTTAGTTTACATGTATCTAAACACGATATAAGAAAGATAAGAATTACAAATATGATCAGATTATTTTTCCAGCATACTAACCCAACAAAATATTCTTTCAAACATAGGATAGCATATTATTTTAAGTAGATGAATGACAAAAATGTTTAAATAAAACCAGGGCCTTTATAAGTAGTGACACCTAGAGTTGTCAAGTTAATTTTTAGGAAATATAACAACAGAAACAAAAGAAAAATGCAACGAATTACAGCATATATGTCACAGTTCAAGCTACAGCAGCAACTTCAAATAAACATATATTTAGAAACAAAAAGAAGTAGACTGCTATCACCTAGCACAACTGCTGTTTTAGAAATTGTTCCTCCAAGTTGAAAGCTACACTTCTCTTTATTCAAATTCATAGTCATGCATAAACGGAATATTGAGCCATAGATCAAAACAGAAAAAGTCAAATTACAGACAAGGTGTGGTTACATTCAAACTGGTCTGCTTGATTAAATACGTAACTTTCAAAAATGAAGTATTACCTTGTCGTGATTAGTTTCACAAAGCCAAATTATGCTTAGTAAAGCTTTGTAAATTCTCAAATGCAACATGCAGCTTTTTTAAAAATGTGGTATCTTTTTTTTTTTTTTTTCTCATTTATCTGCACCTACCCAATACATTTTTGGAGGTTAAAATTTTAATTTAAAAAATTAAATAGCAAGTGTACCTAAGAGAACCCTGGGATATTAAAGGCTAGCTAAACTAACAGTATTCTTGCCTGGAAAACCCCATGGACGGAGGAGCCTGGTGTGCTGCAGTCCATGGGGTCGCTGAGAGTTGGATACGACTCAGTGACTTCACTTTCACTTTTCACTTTCATGCATTGGAGAAGGAAATGGCAACCCACTCCAGTGTTCTTGCCTGGAGAATCCCAGGGACGGCAGAGCCTGGTGGGCTGCCGTCTATGGGGTCGCACAGAGTCGGACACGACTGAAGCGACTTAGCAGCAGCAAACTAACATAGCAGCGGCGGCTCAGTAGAAGGCCTGCGCGGCCCCTGAGAGCGCTAAAGCTAGCCTGGCCAGAGCCGGCGCATCCCGGGGGTGGATGGACCCCTCATCCTTCTCACCGACCCCGCATTCCCCGGCTCCAGGATGGGTGCGCGCGCTTCCGGCGAACCCGGGGTGAAACTGGGTTCCTGCTGCAGTTGCTTGGGCTGGTGGTTCTGAGCTCTCGGGAGGCGCGGCCCTGGCAGTGTCAGGAACAGCTACCGGCATAAGGTCAATGGCTCTGGCAGAACGTCAGCAACCTGTTCCAAGTGCCACGTGCGCGCAGCTCTGAAATTCTTGACAAGGCTGACCGACAGGTTCCTGTTGGGAGTGGATATGTTTGTGGAAACCCTGTGAAAAGTTTGGGTAAGGCTCTTGTAAGTTCTCGGACTTGACGGTAGGTGGGAGGAAAATTGATCTGAAGGCATTCTTCATTCCGGTGCTTCTCAAATTATGAGAGGGGTGCCGAGGAGGGGTAGCACTTTCCTGGTGGCTCAGCGGTAAGAATCTGCCTGCCAATGCAGAATACAGGTTTGTTCCCTGGATGGGAAGATCATCTGGAGAAGGAAATGGCAATTCATTTCAGTATTCTTGCCTGGGGAATCTTATGGACAGAGGAGCATGCTGGCTATAGTTCATGAGGTCGCAAAAGAGTCAGACGCTACTTAGCAGCTAAACAACAATAATCCAGGGCGGGTAGGGCTTCAGTTCTTGGGGTTGCAAAAAAGAGCTGGACACGATTTAGTGACTTAACAACAAGACTCACGAAAGCCTTCATAGGTAGTGATACATGTAAAGAGATTTGGAGGTATTGCCAGTAGCCTTGGCTATCTGAACGCAGACACGACTGAGAAGATATGTCTCCAATTCAGTAGATTGATAGATTGGTAATATAAGTGATTACAATTATTAATGTTATAAATTAATTGTCTCATTAATGATTTGTAATATTAATTATTCTCAATAATTATTAATTTTATCATTGCTGCCTGTGTCAAAAATATTTTTTGTTTTTGTTTTTTAGGAATTCTCCATTTCATTAAAAATCATATACCTTGGAAAACTGAAGAAAAGGAGACAAGGTACGGGTCTTTTCTCTACAACGTCTGTGGGTATTAGAGCATGGGAATATTATTTAGACTTTCCTAAGTAGATCCCCTACTAGGATTCTCTTAAGCAAGTGAGGCAAAATGATTATAAAAAATGTTGGGAATAGTGTGACATTAGATTCTCATTGATGGTATTATCATCAGATAATAATGGTCAGGTCCTTTCCAAACTTTTTTTGCTGTACATCCTCCCTTGGTTCCTCCTCAGTAGTAGGGCCCAATCCAGTTAACTAATCACTCCCTTTGCTGACAGCTAAGAAATTCAAACAGAACAGTACATATTTAACAAAAACTAACGCTAGAGCTGTGTAAAATAAAAAAATAATTCAGAAGAAAATAAAAGAAAAGGTCTGAATTTCACACAAGCACAATTCCTTGAATTCATCAAATTGGTTTACAAAAATCTCTGATAACTAGTTTATAAAAGTGTATAGTTTACTATATCACAGCTATAATTATACACTAAGTTACATCCAGTTGTTTTAACTCCTGGAGACTAATTATTTAACTCCAATACAAAGACTGAAAAATCTTTAACTCCTTTCAGAATGCCAGGACATAATTCAGTTGGACTCTAGCTTAATTATCTTATTTTTAGTTATTTGTTATATCAAGTAGTAAATTTAAATTACATGTTAAGATAATGCTAGCTGTTGTAAGAAACAAAATTTAGTATGGTTCAAACATGATAGAAGTTAAGGTTTCACACATACAAATTCTAAAGTGTCATGTTTCTGAAACCCTCCAAAAAATAATTGAGGGGCCCAGACTCTTCTCAGAGCTCTGCCTTTTTTGACACTAAGCTAGGAGAAGGAGAAAAGAATTATAAATTCCTGCATGTGAAAAGCTTTTATACTCAGACCTAGAAATAGCACAGACTCATAGTTCACTGGCCAGATTTCAGTCATATGATCATATCTAACTACACACAAGCTGGGAAGTATAGTTCATTTGTGTTCCCAGAAAGAAGGGGAAATTGGTTTGATGAATAGCCTACCGGTATATATCACATGGTAATTCTATTCAATCAGTTTTTTACCCTACAGTCAAAATGAGCATCATAAAAAGGCAAATCTACACATGCAACTCTCTGAACTTAAAATCTCTGGTGTCATTCCATTGTCTTCCACATAAAGTCTAAACTCAGTAACAGTATTGAGGAAGCCTACTAAGGTCAAGAATCTTATAAGTTCTTTAACCTCATTCCCTCTGCATATCAAACTCCAATTTTGCTAAACTAATAAATAAATACATAAATTTACAGTCTATATTCTCAAATCTAGCCTCTTGCAAATACTATTAGTTTTATCTGCAGTGCCCTTTACCCTCTATCTCACCTTACTAACTCCTATTTGTTCTTCATCTATTAGTTCAGAATCATAATATAGCAAATATGTATAGATTACATTCTTTTCCTATATGCTTCCATAAGCTTTGCATTTACATTGTATCATGCAATTTCCTGTGTAATGAAACATAAATATTAATAGTTACTTTTGAGTGTACCCCAGATCTCTTTTCTTCTTGGACACTAAAGAAGATTCCTACCCACTAAAATGTAAACATTGGCATTTTAGGAATCAGTGAACTAAAATGAACTGGAATGGGTGAATTTAATTCACATGACCAATATATCTACTACTGTGGGCAAGAATCCCTTAGAAGAAGTGGAGTAGTCCTCATAGTCAACAAAAGAGTCCAAAATGTTTTGGGTACAGTCTCAAAAACGGCAGAATGATCTCTGTTCGTTTCCAAGGCAAACCATTCAGTATCACAGTAATCCAAGTCTATGCCCCAACCACTAATGCTGAAGAAGCTGAATGGTTCTATGAAGCCCTACAAGACCTTTTAGAACTAACACCAAAAAAAAGGGGAAAAAAAGATATGCTTTTCATCATAGGAGACTGGAATGCAAAAGTAGGAAGTCAAGAGGTACCTGTACTAACAGGCAAGTTTAGCATTGGAGTACAAAATGAAGCAGCTCAAGGGCTAACAGAGTTTTGCCAAGAGAATGCTCTAGTCATAGCAAACACCCTTTTCCAACAACATAAGAGAGAACTGTACACATGGACATCACCAGATGGTCAATACAGAAATCAGATTTATTACATTCTTTGCAGTTGAAAATGGAGAAGCTTTATGCAGTCAACAAAAACAAGACCAGGAGCTGACTGTGGCTCAGGTCATGAACTCTTTATTGCAAAATTCATACTTAAATTGAAGAAAGAAGGGAAAACCACTAGGCCATTCAGGTGTGACATATATCAAATCCCTTACAATTATACAGTGGATTATACAATATGCCAGCAAATTTGGAAAACTCAGCAGTGGCCACAAGACTAGAAAAGTCAGTTTTCATTTAAATTCCAAGAAGAACAATGCCAAAGAATGTTGAAACTAGTGCACAATTGCACTCATTTCACATGCTAGCAAAGTAATGCTTGCAATTCTCCAAGTTAAGCTCCAAAGGTACATGAACTGAGAACTTCCAGATATTCAGGCTTGATTTGGAAATGTCAGAGGAACCAGAGATCAAATTGCCAACATCCATTGGATCATAGAAAAGGAAAGAAAATTCCAGAAAACATCTATTTCTGCTTTATTGTCTACGCTAAAGCCTTTGACTGTGTGGATCACAACAAACCATGGAAAATTCTTAAAGAGATGGAAACATCAGATCACCTCACCTGCTTCCTGAGAAACCTGTATGCAGGTCAAGAAACAAAAGTTAGAAGCGGACATGGAACAGCAGACTGGTTCCAAATTGGGAAAGGAGTATGTCAAGACTGTATACTGTCACCCTGCTTATTTAATTTATATGCAGAGTGTATCATGCAAAATGCCAGGCTGGATGAAGCACAAGCTGGAATCAAGCTGGGAGAAATATCAGTAACTTCAGATGTGCTGATGACACCACTTTTATGGCAGAAAGCAAAGAGGAACTAAAGAGCCTCTTGATGAAGGTGAAAGAGAAGAGTGAAAAAGTTGGCTTAAAACTCAACATGCAAAAAAATGAAGATTATAGTATTTGTTCCCATCACTTCATGGCAAACAAATGGAGAAACAGTGGAACCAGTGACAGACTTTGTTTTCTTAGGTTCCAAAATCACTGTAGATGGTGACTACAGCCATGAAATTAAAAGACGCTTGCTCCTTGGAAGAACAGCTTTTGAACTGAGGTGTTGGACAAGACTTTTGAGAGTATCTTGGATTGCAAGGAAATCAAACCAGTCAATTCCAAAGCAAATCAATCCTGAATATTTATTGGGAAGACTGATACTGAAGTGCCAATATTTTGGCCACCTGATGAGAAGAGCTGACTCATTAGAAAAGACCCTGATACTGGAAAAGATTGAAGGCAGGAGGAGAAAGGGATGACAGAGGTTGGATGGCATCACTGACTCAATGAACATGAGTTTGAGCATACTCCAGGAGATGGTGAAGAATAGGGAAGCCTGGCATTCTGTAGTTCATGGGGTCACACAGAGTCAGACATGACTGAGAGACTGAACAACAGCAAAAGAAGATTCTGGGTTTATGTCTTCATTTACTTCCCCTTTCTCTTCTTTGAGATAGAATTTCACCAATCAAGAAGGTATCTAAACATATTTGAAAGTAAAATCAAAAATTGGAAAAAACGACAATTAGGCATATTCTCTCAAGAATAATTGAGAGAAAAAAGATATTTTCATTACCCAATTACTAGTAGATGATAGATAAAAGAGGTACCATGTAATGATAGCATATTTGGAAAAGAAGGGAAGATGTGGTGGAGAGATGGCAATTGTGAACCAAAGGCATGTGTCATGAGAAACCCTAAAGTGATTTGGTGCTAGAAGAGATTGTTGCTGTCTTTGTTCTTGCAAGTTCCTTCAGGGGTGGGAAGGGAAGTAAATATCAGAATTAATATTAATATGCTCCTTGAACAGGAAACCACTCTGCAACTGATCTACATAGATCATGACTTCATTTGTAAATGAATAAATTTTTAACATTTTATTTATTCATTTAGTTTGTTATTTTTTGGCTGTGCTAGGTCTTTGTTTCTAAACACAGGCCTTCTCTAGTTTCGGCGAGCAGGGGCTGCTCTCCAATTATGGTGCATGAACTTCTTATTGCAATGGCTTCTCTTGTTGTGGATCACAGGTTCTAAGGCACATGGACTTCAGTAGTTGAGGCTCCCGGGCTTTAGAGTGCAGGTTCAGTAGTTTTGGTGCACAGCCTTAGTTACTCTGCAGCATGTGGAATCTTCCTGAAGTGTTTGTGTGTGTGTGTTTTGTGTGTGTGTGTGTGTGCTACATTGCTTCCATCACATCGACTCTTGGACCATGGACAAAACCAGTGTCCCCTGCACTGCAAGGCAGACTCTTATCCATTGATTACCAGGGAATGGAATTGTTAAACTTTTTTCCTTGAGACCCCAGTGTAGTTGAATTCTAGTGCATTACCCACTTGAAACTCATAAAAATTCACTGAGATTCAAAACAAAAGACTTTTAAGGAGAGCTAATATCATATATTAAAAAATTCAAATATAAATGCAGTAGCCTTAGAGCTACATGTGCAAAGAAAAACATATGCATGGATTTTGTGGGAAGCATTTATTCCCTCTCATTTTTATAGAAAAGAGGGTTATTGTGTCCTTTCTCAAGAATGGATTATTGGAAGAATAGTATAGTATTATACTGGAATACTATTGGAAGAAAAGAATAGCATTGGAAGGATACCTCTAGTCTAACATTTTCTGTTCATGGCTTGCTCTTTGTCACAGAAGGATTGATTCATAATTGTTGAATCTGAGATAAGGTCCAGCTTGCTTACCTCAACCACATTTCAATCCTGACTGATAAATCTCTCTGGAAGTGATAGTTTTCTTTCTTCCCTTATTTTTCATGCAATAAGTACTGGCAAAGTTTCAGAAAGAAATTCTAAAATACTTTTCTGCTTATCCTGGGAGCATTAAGAAGAAATAATAGAAAACTTATTTTTTCTTTGAATTCAAGCAATATTCTCTGACCTGGCTTTAAAGATAATAGAGGTAATCTGAGTATATTTTTTTCCTTTTGATTAGAAATAAGTGCAATTTATGACAATTATTATCCTCAAACTCACCCCACCACAATATTGTATGTACAAAGCCAAAGTTTTAAATTATTAAATTGTAATTGGAGAGGGACTTTCTACTTTGATCTGATTCTAAAGTTTTCCACATTTCTGAGTGATACAGAGTCAATTTTATAATTCATCTCTAGTTGCTTAACACCTTTCTGTTAAGAAACTCAAAATTTGTATGAAAAAAAATGTCTGCTTAATGGTGGGCTAAAACAGTGGACATAGCCTACTAGACTAAGGGAACAATTTGGCTGAATGGTAATTCTCCTTCTTTCCAGTGAAGCTCCTCTTGCTCCTATCAGTAGAATCTCTAGTAACAACACTTATTTGCAGTGTTTGTTGTAATAGACTATACTGTGTTAATTCTAATCCCTAGCAATTATGTACATATGATAATGAAGAATAAGTTTTTAAAAAATAATTAGTATGACAGATTCCGATATGAAAACAGATAGTGGATTACCTATTTGCCTTGGAGATAACCACACTTCCCAATCTGAAGAAGTTAAAGCACTAAAAATAGGTCTTTCATCTCATGTATCACATAGAATGAGAAATTTTTTCAGCAATTCTTCACTTCTTTCCAATTCTGATTTTTTCTATCTAAGAATTGGAACAGTATCTAGAGTGTGAATTGAAATAAAATTGAAAAAGGTACAAGTGCCTTTTCTTCCTATATTGAGGTTCACTTTTTTATACATAATATAATCTATATGATTTACCCTAAACCCAAAGACAGTATTAAAAAAATCAAGATTCATTGAGTTAATGTACTAAATAGTTATGATGATTAGCTAACAAAGAAATGAGAGCTATAACAAAAATTATTAATATTAACTTGTCTGAAAAGTATTATAAAAAATTATTACTTTGGCATTAAAGACTTTATCAGAGTCTAATCTGAGACTATAAGGATGAAATTATTTGATACTATTAGCTAATAAAAGCAGAATTTCATATATGCTGATTTTTCTCAATAACCTCTCCAACACGAGATATTTTTAAATATTCCAAAACTGTTATATACCTCAGTTCAGTTCAGTTCAGTTGCTCAGTCGTGTCCAACTCTTTGCAACCCCATGAATCACAGCACGCCAGGCCTCCCTGTCCATCACTATCTCCTGGAGTTCACGCAGACTCACGTCTATCGAGTTCGTGATGCCATCCAGCCATCTCATCCTCGGTCATTCCCTTCTCCTCCTACCCCCAATCTCTCCCAGCATCAGAGTCTTTTCCAATGAGTCAACTCTTCGCATGAGGTGGCCAAAGTACTGGAGTTTCAGCTTTAGCATCATTCCTTCCAAAGAAATCCCAGGGATGATCTCCTTCAGAATGGACTCAGTGGATCTCCGTGCAGTCCAAGGGACTCTCAAGAGTTTTATCCAACCACCACAGTTCAAAAGCATCAATTCTTCGGCACTCAGCCTTCTTCACAGTCCAACCCTCACATCCATACATGACCACAGGAAAAACCATAGCCTTGACTAGACGGACCTTAGTTGGCAAAGTAATGTCTCTTCCTTGGAATATATTGTCTAGGTTGGTCATAACTTTTCCTCCAAGGAGTAAATGTCTTTTAATTTCATGGCTGCAATCACCATCTGCAGTACTTTTGGAGCCCCCAAAAATGAAGTCTGACACTGTTTCCACTGTTTCTCCATCTATTTCCCACGAAGTGATGGGACCGGATGCCATGATCTTTGTTTTCTGAATGTTGAGCTTTAAGCCAACTTTTTCACTCTCCTCTTTCACTTTCATCAAGAGGCTTTTTAGCTCCTCTTCACTTTCTGCCATAAGGGTGGTGTCATCTGCATATCTGAGGTTATTTATATTTCTCCTGGAAATCTTGATTCCAGCTTGTGTTTCCTCCAGTCCAGCATTTCTCATGATATAATCTGCATATAAGTTAAATAAGCAGGGTGACAATATACAGCCTTGACGTACTCCTTTTCCTATTTGGAACCAGTCTGTTGTTCCATGTCCAGTTCTAACTGTTGCTTCCTGACCTGCATGCAAATTTCTCAAGAGGCAGGTCAGGTGGTCTGATATTCCCATCTCTTTCAGAATTTTCCACAGTTTATTGTGACCCACAGAGTCAAATGCTTTGGCATAGTCAATAAAGCAAAAGTAGATGTTTTTCTGGAACTCTCTTGCTTTTTCCATGATCCAGCAGATGTTGGCAATTTGATCTCTGGTTCCTCTGCCTTTTCTAAAACCAGCTTGAACATCAGGGAGTTCACAGTCCACGTATTGCTGAAGCCTGGCTTGGAGAATTTTGAGCATTACTTTACTAGCATGTGAGATGAGTGCAATAGTGTGGTAGTTGGAGCATTCCTTGGCATTGCCTTTCTTTGGAATTGGCATGAAAACTGACCGTTTCCAGTCCTGTGGCCACTGCTGAGTTTTCCAAATTTGCTGGCATATTGAGTACAGCACTTTCACAGCATTATCTTTCAGGATTTGAAACAGCTCAACTGGCATTCCATCACCTCCACTAGCTTTGTTCATAGTGATGCTTTCTAAGGCCCACTTGACTTCACTTTCCAAGATGTCTGGTTCTAGATGAGTGATCACATCATCATGATTATCTGGGTCGTGAAGATCTTTTTTTGTACAGTTCTTCCATGTATTCTTACCACCTCTTAATATCTTCTGCTTCTGTTAGGTCCATACCATTTCTGTCCTTTATCGAGCCCATCTTTGCATGAAATGTTCCCTTGGTATCTCTAATTTTCTTGACGAGATATACCCTCTAATATGTTTGGATATGTCATATACTTGCATAATATAATCTAATAAATATTAATTTTCTATTTACATATTTGTCTGGTAAAAGTTCCTCAATCTAGTTTTTTCTGATCATAATAAAATTTATTAAAGTATATATTGGAGTAACTAATTTTTTAATTGACTATAGTCTAAGATATTGAATATGTTAAATAAATTATTTGTATATATATTATTATGGTATTCCACATTACCAAAACGTTACCTAAAAGGGTCATGATACATTGATATTTAAAAGTATTTGAAGTATATGTTGTAGAGAATTTAATAATATATGCCATCCTACCCAAATACAATTCACTTTTAAAAGGGAGAACTACAAATTCTTATATCAATATCAGAGGGAAAATAGCACAGCACCTGTGGTATTAGAATAGTGAAATATTCAATAAAATCCAAAAGGTAATTTTGAAAGAAACATAGATCAATGGAACAAAATGGAAAGCCCAGAGATAAATCCACATACCTATGGACACCTTATCTTTGACAAAGGAGGCAAGAATATACAATGGATAAAAGACAATCTCTTCAACAAGTGGTGCTGGGAAAACTGGTTAACCACTTGTAAAAGAATGAAACTAGAACACCTTCTAACACCATACACAAAAATAAACTCAAAATAGATTAAAGATCTAAATGTAAGACCAGAAACTATAAAACTCTTAGAGAAGAGCATAGGCAAAACACTCTCTGACATAAATAACAGCAGGACCCTCTATGACCCACATCCCAGAATACTGGAAATAAAAGCAAAAATAAACACATGGGACCTAATTAAGATTAAAAGCTTCTGCACAACAAAGGAGACTATAAGCAGGGTGAAAAGACAGCCTGCAGAATGGGAGAAAATAATAGCAAATGAAGCAACTGACAAAGAACTAATCTCAAAAAATACAAGCAATTCCTGCAGCTCAATTCCAGAAAAATAAACGACCCAATCAAAAAATGGGCCAAAGAACTAAACAGACATTTCTCCAAAGAAGACATACAGATGACTAACAAACACATGAAAAGATGCTCAACATCATTCATTATCAGAGAAATGCAGAGCAAAACAGCAATGAGGTACCATTTCACGCCAATCAGAATGGCTGCGATCCAAAAGTCTACAAGCAATAAATGCTGGAGAGGGTGTGGAGAAAAGGGAACCCTCTTACACTGTTGGTGGGAATGCAAACTAGTACAGCCACTATGGAGAAAAGTGTGGAGATTCCTTAAAAAACTGGAAATAGAACTGCCTTATGACCCAGCAATCCCACTGCTGTGCATACACACCAAGGAAACCAGACTTGAAAGAGACACATGTACCCCAGTGTTCATCACAGCACTGTTTATAATAGCCAGGACATGGAAGCAACCTAGATGTCCATCAGCAGTTGAATGGATAAGAAAGCTGTGGTACATATACACAATGGAGTATTACTCAGCCATTAAAAAGAATACATTTAAATTAGTTCTAATGAGGTGGGTGAAACTGGAGTCTATTATACAGAGTGAAGTAAGCCAGAAAAAAAAAAAAAACACCAATACAGTATACTAACGCATATATATGGAATTTAGAAAGATGGTAACAATAACCCTGTATGTGAGACAGCAAAAGAGACACAGATGTATAGAATAGTGTTTTGGACTCTGTGGGAAAGGGAGAGGGTGGGATGATTTGGGAGAATAGCATTGAAACATTTATAATACCATATAAGAAATGAGTCACCAATCCAGGTTTGATGCAGGATACAGGATGCTTGGGGCTGGTGCATGGGGATGCCCCAGAGGGATGGTATGGAGAGGGAGGTGGGAGGGGGTTTCAGGATGGGGAACACATGTACACCCATGGTGGATTCATGTTGATGTATGGCAAAAGCAATATAATATTGTAAAGTAATTAGCCTCCATTAAAATAAATAAATTTAAATTAAAAAATAATAATAGAAAGATAAAATGAAAGTACCTTCTATTATTTAACTGTGATAACACAGATAATGTAGAATGAGGCTGTTAAATATCAATACAAAGTTCTAGTCTATTGACATGTACAAATTTTTGCAAGTAAAAATAATACTTCAGAAAAGAATTTCATACATCCTAGACATCAAACACTTGCACAGAGTCAAAGGTAGATTATAGTACACTGTGACACATCAGTTAGCACTCTGTTAAAAATGAGCAGTTAAAAGGCAATTGTGATTAAAAAAATTAATTTACTCATCAAGTCTTACAGTGATTGAGAGGTAGCAGAAAAAATACTGGTCTTAGATGTGGGATGAATATGTGTGAATGTGTATGTGTGTATACACATATGTGTACACACATTGTATATAGATATGCTGTGTGCTGTGCTAAGTCACTTCAGTCATGTCTGACTCTGCGACCCTATAGCCCACCAGCTTATTCCGTCCACAGGATTCTCCAAGCAAGAATATTGGAGTGGGTTGCCATGTTCCCCTCCAGGAATGGAACCCATGTCTCTTATGTCTCCTGAATTGACAGGTGGGTTATTTACCACTAGGGCCACCTGGGAAGCCCAGGATATAGCTATAGGACACTTTTACTCCATTCCTGTTGCTTGGCATGTGCATATTTTTTTATGCATGGAAAGTCGGTAGACAATAACATACTAAGCCTCAGAGAAGTTAAGGAGTTTAACTAAGACCACCCAGTACACATTTAGTAAATTGCAGACCCAGTAGTTGAACTAATTTTAATCTGACTCAAATGTCTTTGACTTTTTCTACTAAGCCACTCTAAACACTAATGACAATTCTGTCATTGGTTGACTTGCAAACACTTGCTAATGTGTAGATTCCACATTTTCGGATGGTCCCAAATGGCCATAAAGTAAACAACTTGGAATTAGGAGGAGATATGGGCAAAAGAGCAAATTAGAAAGAGGTTGAATAACTATTAGTTAACTCTTTTTGTCTAGTGCCAAATACTTCTATAACCAAGGAATTGTGCCATAGAAGGCTGCCAAAATTTTCCCCATCTTATCTTCCTCTTACATCTCTGAGATGTTTGTTACATCATACTTAGCCTTTTCAAGATGCTCTCTCAAATTCATGTTAAGCAGATATCATATTGAGATTTTTTAGGGGGGGGCACTGGCAAAGACATTTTAATTCATTCAGTAGATAAGAATCCATTATGTGCAAAGCACTGCAATGTAAGAGAGAACCATAGTCCAGAATTTAAAGTGTGTGGGATGTTAGATATTAAACAAGAACTGAAAAACAAGCTGCAATGCTATCTTATTATGGGCTTCCCTCATAGCTCAGTTGGTCAAGAATCTTCCTGCAATGCAGGAGACCCCGGTTCCATTCCTGGGTAGGAAGCCCAAGAATAGCTAAAACATCCGTCTGCAATGTGGGAGACCTGGGTTTAATCCCTGGGTTGGAAAGATCACCTGGAGAAGGGAAAGGCTACCCACTCCAGTATTCTGGCCTGGAGAATTCCATGGACTCTACAGTCCATAGGATTGCAAAGAGTTGGACACAACTAAGTGACCTTCACTTTCATCATATTATGGACAAGTTAATTACTTCATTTATTGGCCATCAACCCACACATCTAGGGCTATCAACCCACATATTCTGGTCAAAAACATTTTCAGAAATCTTTTTTTTTTTTTTTTCTCAAATTGGGCCACACCTGGTACCAATTGCTACAGATTGTGCTTCACTGAGCACAGAGCCATCTCTGGAAGATAAAGAAGAAGTACTGGGAGAAGAGAAAAGTTGCCGTGGGATATAGTCTCAGCAGAAAATCTCAGCTAACTTCTCTGATGCTGGATAGACTTCCACAGTTATCCTCATATAGGGGGAGGGTGCTAAGCCCTCATACACGTGATTTCATGTGAGCTACGCTGAGTGCTGACTCGTTTCAGACAAACCAGTTCTTAAAAGACCAGACAGCTGAGGGTTGTTTGCCGCTAGGCATCCTGGGAACTAGATAACTACGTCTCTCCTTCCTAACGGGGTATTTGGCAGAGCCTCCGCATCTCCTTCTTGATGAGGTGTCTCACAGAGCATCAGAGTGTTCTTTCTAACTGCTAAGCCAAGATGGACAGATGTCTGGCTGTTTGGGTTTGGAATATCAGCAGGAGGATCTGTGCTGGAGGTCAGTGTAAGTGAATTATCTGTGTACATATGATCAGTAAAGTTATGATCTGGTTATCTCTCTTCCCAAAGGGAGAGGGAGAGATACTCTGAGAAAGAAAGGGTCTCGGACTAGGACTCGGAGTCATAACAAATCAAGGAGGGCATTCTGCAAAGGAGAGCAAGAGGAAGATTCCAAGAGAGAAGTTTAAAATTTTCTACTTGAATTCAGATTTTTCTTTTGAATATTAGCTCTCTATTTCCTTGTTACTATTTTTGTTCTTGAATCATGTAGGTGGGCACTTAATAATTTGGAGTTCAGAGAACTTCAGGAACAAAAAATTAAATAAGAAATGCTATATTTACCTCAGGTGGAAATGAGGTTTCATTTCAAAGAGCATGAATAAGTTTAAAAGGTGAAATGATCATATAAATAGAGGATAAATGTAGTGCCTTTCAGTGACTGAGTCTAGGAGATATTAATCTGACTAGGTAAGAAAGGTAACAACAAAAAAAGAATTAATATTAGTATCAAATGAATTGTATTGTTGCTTGAAATATACATTCTTAAAATTATGTATGACTACAATCCTGACAAACTCATTTTAAGTCTTTTCCCGGTATCTTTAGAAAAAATGGATTCAGGTGTTAGGGAGTTCAGAAAGAACTAGAATCACTGTTGGTGCTCCTTCAAATTATATTTTAAAACAAATGAATGGATTCTTATTTCACAACATAATGTAGCTACTTTTAGAATTAAGGGAGGGATATGTTTACCAGAAGGACAGGATAAGTTTGATAGGCAGTGCAGGGGTTTTTGGTATTATCTGCACTCTATGTGTCACATCATATATATAATATCTTAAAGAAAGAATTTTAAAATTTTAATTGTGATATATCTTTATATATTTTATATATAAATCAGGTTTTTAACTTTTCATTTTGAGATATTTATAGTTTAACTTGCAGTTGTATAAAATACAGAGAGGTCAGCTATACTTGCTATTCAGTTTTTCTCAGTTGTAAGATATTACATAGCTGTAGTAAATATCACAATTAGGAAATTGACAGCAAATACAACACACTCACCTGCTTCAGAGTTCACCAGTACCTCTTGTGTGTGTGAGAGAGTGCTTGTGCATGCATTTAGTTCTGTGCAATTTTACAATGTTTTTAACATTCCACTATGTTTTTACAAGTATATGTAAATGGAATTTGTATTCTGACCTTTGAAATTCAAATTCTGTTGAAATGCCTTTTTTTTTTTGAAGAGAGAAACAAACTCCATGTAAATTTGATGTAATTCTCTGATAGCTCAGTTGGTAAAGAATCCACCTGCAATGCAGGAGACCCCCGTTCCATTCCTGGGTCAGGAAGAACTGGAGAAGGGATAGTCTACCCACTCCAGTATTGTTTTGGGCTTCCCTTTGGCTCAGCTGGTGAAGAATCTGCCTGCAATGTGGGAGACCTGGGTTCGAACCCTGGGTTGCTAAGATCCCCTGGAGAAGGGAAATGCTACCGGCTCCAATATTCTGGCTTGGAGAATTCCATGGACTGTATAGGGGTTGCAAGAGTTGGACACTGAAAAGTGACTTTTACTTTCACTTGTGATTATAAAAAGTAATTTATAGAGGACATACCTAGGATAAAGGGAACTTTTTAGTTTATGATATGTAGAGATATTATTCCAGGATGATTGTCTTCAGCTTTTTATCATACATCTATGCAAAATATGTATTATTTTAAAGAAATAAGGTAGTTACACCTAATGCCTATATTTTAGTATCATCCTAGCTTTTATCTTAGTAATTGCTGGTAGGTAAAGATGCCCTGATATTTTAGTTTTCCAAATCTTATACCACTGTTCAGATGAGGAACATGTGTAAATCCATTCTAGATGGTTCAAAGAGGAATCTTACTTGCTTGGTTTTCACAGGACACAGTTCTCACTACAAATTTTGAAGAACAGAAATAAACATACCCAGTTATATGTGTGTATGTGTATGTATATACACCACATGTGTGTATTCATATGCACATGCACATAGACACACGAACTTCAGTAAGCTGTTTCTTCTATTTCATGTGACAGTCATTGTATATGTGTCAGTATAATGCATAATTTTCTGTTGAGTGCACAAAATATACGTGAGGACATATCTCAAGAACTAATATTCTAATGTGACAATAATAGGACACATGGTGAAGCTCATTATTTAGATTCTAATTAACTACCTTAAAGGTACCAAAGTATTCCATATGTTTCACATAGTATATTTTCCTTTCTTTTTTCATATGTGACTACTACCTTTTCCTGAACTTAATTCCTTGGAGAAATAAGTTTCTAAGACAAGATTGTGCTTAGAGACTTACATCAATACATTTCACCATCTTACTGTTTTCTAAACCATAAGTAAAAATCAAGTACACTTTTGTGCATATCTTGCCTCCCTTCTATAATCATAAAGCAAGAAGTAGAAAATAATAATATGTTTCTAGTGAGTGTTTTCAGAAGTTAAAAATTAGATGAACTATAGAATTGCCATAGATTATAACATTAATGTAAGTTAATTCATGAGTAGGTTAAATTTTTAAAAATAAAATCCTTAACTGCAACTGATTTAAAATTCTCTTTAGTTGATACATTTGGAAAATATTTATAGTATTTTGTGTCCAATATTTCAAATAAATTTTGACATGGTAGCAGTTTCTTGTACCTTAAACATTCAAGATGTTGTTACTTTAAATTTCTTTTCAGATTGGTATAGATTAACATCATCATGAGAAATCAAAAAGCACTTCATGTGTTGACATTTTCATACAGTATCTGGATATCACCATAAAGAGATTGTGTAGAACTTTTGTTCCCCATTTTTATAACTTTGCATATTGCTGAAAATATCTAATAGGCTATTTAATGTAGTTTGTAAAATTTTTTAATAAATGGATGATTAGATTGATACACATTTGGAGAGAAATCTGGCTACTATTCATATCTTCGCAATCTCCATATATTTAGGCTCTGTCATATGTCAGTGAATAAAAATCTTATGCAGAACTACAGCCTCATAAAAACCAAATATATTGACTGTGTTTTTCTGCATTATTGACATTATACTTGTTTATATGTTGTTAGCAATTATGTATTGCTTATAGAGGAGATTATATAAGATATAAATATAGATTTAATTTAAAATTCATGGGGAAAGCCATATGATTCAAAAGGAAAAGCAATCTTGACATTACTGAGTTATACAAAGACTATAAATACGATTCTTAAAAACAGAGATGCAGAGTACATCATGAGAAACTTTGGGCTGGAAGAAGCACAAGCTGGAATCAAGATTGCTGGGAGAAATATCAGTAACTTCAGAAATGTAGATGACACCACCCTTATGGCAGAAAGTGAAGGGGAACTAAAGTGCCTCTTGATGAAAGTGAAAGAAGAGAGTGAAAAACTTGGCTTAAAACTAAACATTCAGAAAACTAAGATCATGGCACCTGGTCCCATCACTTCATGGGAAATAGATGGGGAACCAGTGTCAGACTTTACTTTTATGGGCTCCAAAATCACTGCAGATGGTGATTGCCACCATGAAATTAAAAGACACTTACTCCTTGGGAGAATGGCACTGAAACATATACAGTTCAGTTCAGTCGCTCAGTCATGTCCGACTCTTTGCGACCCCATGAATCGCAACACGCCAGGCCTCCCTGTCCATCACCATCTCCCGGAGTTCACTCAGACTCACGTCCATCGAGTCAGTGATGCCATCCAGCCATCTCATCCTCTGCCATCCCCTTCTCCTCCTGCCCCCAATCCCTCCCAGCATCAGAGTCTTTTCCAATGAGTCTACTCTTCGCATAAGGTGGCCAAAGTACTGGAGTTTCAGCTTTAGCATCATTCCTTCCAAAGAAATCCCAGGGCTGATCTTCAGAATGGACTGGTTGGATCTCCTTGCAGTCCAAGGGACTCTCAAGCGTCTTCTCTAACACCACAGTTCAAAAGCATCAATTCTTCAGCACTCAGCCTTCTTCACAGTCCAACTCTCACATCCATCATGTAAGAAACGAGTCGTCAGTCTAAGTTCGATACAGGATACAGAATGCTTGGGGCTGGTGCACTGGGATGACCCAGAGAGATAATATGGGGAGGGTGGTGGGAGGGGGGTTCAGGATTGGGAACTCATGTACACCTGTGGCGGATTCATGTCAATGTATGGCAAAACCAATACAGTATTGTAAAGTTAAAAAAAAATAAAAAATAAAAAAGCAAAAAAAAAAAAAAGAAACAGATATAAATTACATTATTTGGTACATCTTCAATAAAAGTATGCCTTCAATTAAAAAAAAATAATAAATAAATAATAAAAGACACTCCTTGGAAGGAAAGTTATGACCAACCTAGATAGCATATTGAAAACCAGAGATATTACTTTGCCAACAATTGTCCGTCTAGTTAAGGCTATGGTTTTTTCTCGTGGTCATGTATAGATGTGAGAGTTGGACTGTGAAGAAGGCTGAGCGCTGAAGAATTGATGCTTTTGAACTGTGGTGTTGGAGAAGACTCTTGAGAGTCCCTTGGACTGCAAGGAGATCCCATCAGTCCATCCTAAAGGAGATCAGTCCTGGGTGTTCATTGGAAGGACTGATGCTAAAGCTGAAACTCCAGTACTTTGGCCACCTCATGCAAAGAGTAGACTCATTGGAAAAGACCCTGATGCTGGGAGGGATTGTGGGCAGGAGGAGAAGGGGACGACAGAGGATGAGATGGCTGGATGGCATCACCCACTCGATGCACATGAGTTGGGTGAACTCTGGGTGTTGGTGATGGACAGGGAGGCCTGGTGTGCTGCAATTCATGGGGTTGCAAAGAGTCAGACACGGTTGAGCAACTGAACTGAACACTACAGATGTACTACAGCTTGTTTAACCACTCACTCACTCAATAATGTATAAAGTGTTAACAGTTTATGGCTGTTCTGAGCAAAACTTCTATGAACATTTGTGTATAGGTTTTTGTATGAAGATGAGTTTTCATTTGTCTGAGATAATATGCTCAAGACAAAATTGCTAGACTTAGGTTAATTGTGTGCTTGGTTTTATAAGAAACTGCCTAACTGTCTTCTAAAATGTCTGTGCCATTTTTATCTTTCCACCAGCAATGTATGAATGATTCAGTTTCTTCATGTACTTGCCAGCATTTAGTATTGTCACTAGTTTTTATTTTAGCCGTTCTGGTTTTTCCTGTGATCATGTATGGATGTGAGAGTTGGACTGTGAAGAAGGCTGAGTGCTGAAGAATTGATGCTTTTGAACTGTGGTGTTGGAGAAGACGCTTGAGAGTCCCTTGGACTGCAAGGAGATCCAACCAGTCCATTCTGAAGGAGATCAGCCCTGGGATTTCTTTGGAAGGAATGATGCTAAAGCTGCAACTCTAGTACTTTGGCCACCTCATGGGGAGAGTTGACTCATTGGAAAAGACTTTGATGCTGGGAGGGATTGGGGGCAGGAGGAGAAGGGGACGACAGAGGATGAGATGGCTGGATGGCATCACTGACTCGATGGACGTGAGTCTGAGTGAACACCGGGAGATGGTGATGGACAGGGAGACCTGGCGTGCTTTGATTCATGGGGTCGCAAAGAGTTGGACAAGACTGAGTGACTGAACTGAACTCATCTGAACTGATAGGTATAAACTGCTGCCTCATTGTGCTTAAAAAGCCAGATAGCCATCCATATCTCTGATGGCTACTGATGTTGAGCCTTTTTTTCACATGTTCGCCATGTATACTCATTTATGGGAAATATTGGTTTATGAATTTTGCTAATTTTCTCAATTATTATTCATTTCATATTTGTTTCCTGTATTTCTGATTATTGTGAATTATAAAACATTTTTTATGATTCATGATTATTAATTTGAGGTATGTATTAACTATAATATTGCTTTATATAGTTTTCCTAGTATGAAGATACACACACACACACACAGAGTCAGTCTACTGCTATAGCTTTACCACTTCCAATGAAGTGTAAAAACTTTATTTCCATTTCAGTTCCTTTATATTTGCCACTTTTTAAATATCATTGCTTTGATATCAGTTATTGTTTTAATTTTTATTTGTATGAGTATTATTTAGAAACCTGATGGAAATAGTCTACCACATGTCTATTACAGGTACTTATATTTGTGCTCTTTCTATTGTTTTTTCTTTCTGATCCTTTGAGAGTTCTTCTTCTATCATTTTGTTTCTGTTTGAAGAACTTCCTTAGCCATTCTTCAACTGTAGGTTTTTTAATTTCCTTCATCTAAGGATGACTTTGTTTTTCCTTTGAGAGAATGAATATCTAGACAACAGGCATGCAGTATTTTAAGATAGAACTCTACCCACAATATGAAGTAATGAGTCTAGGAATCCAAACCACAACTTCTGTAGCAGACAGCCCCAGTCAAGACTTGATCAATAACTGACAGCTTTTTTTTTGTCCCTGATTTCAATGTAGAACCAACTGGTGAAAACCAAGTGTGTTCTTCTAACTCATCATTTAAGATCCCCTGCTACTAGGCAACCTGCCTCTAGTTTCCCCATGTCAACAGTGTTCAATTAGGGCCTAGCTGAAGGCTTCCTTTTTTGCCATTACGAAATTTTTAGTTTCTTGGAGTCTCTGCCAAATGTAACTGATGTTGTCAGACTAACTTGCTATATAACAAGCTCTGAACAAATAGCTTTGCTCATTCTCATTTGGATAGTCTTTATTTAAACACCTCATTCCTGAAGAATATTCTTCAAAGATGAAATTGACAGTTCTCATTTCTTACTTTTCAGTGATTAAAAAATGTTGTGCCACTTACTGTCTGATTTCAAATGAGAAATTTGCTGTAATCTGAACTAGGGTTCTCCTATAGGTTATTTCTCTGGCTGTTTTCAAGATTACTTTTATTTAGTTTTCAGAAGTTTAATTTTGCTGTTTCTCAGTATGTATTTATCCTATTTGTGGTATTTCTTGGTTCCTGTAATCTGTAAGTTTATAAATTTCACTAAATTTGAGCTCAGTCATTATTTTAGCATCTTTGTATTTCCTCACCTTCTGAGATTCTAATGGTATGAATGTTGTTTTTTACTGTTCTATGAATTGTAGAGGATGTATTTTTAAAATTCTACCCTTTCTCTAATGTTCCAGTTGGGTATATTTTATTGATCTGTCACCTCTATACTTAGACCCAGTGACTTTTTTTTAAGTGTGTTTTTCAGTTTTATAATTTCCTTCTCATCCTTGAAATTCCTGTTTTTGATATTTACTTTTATTTGTTACAGAAGATTAGCAGTTTCTTGTTTAAACTTTGTTATCATTGCTGCTTTAAAATCCTTGTATAATTCCACCATCTGATTAATCTTGGCATTGATATCAGCTGTCTTTTCTCATTCCAGTTGTGATTTTTATGTTTCTTGGAATGACAGACATTTTAAAATTGTTTTCCTGGGTATTTTGTCAAGTATGTTAGAAGTCTCTGGGTCTAATAGAAATCTTCTATTTCAGCAATCACTCTGTTTAGGTTTAGCATACAGATCTTGACATGTTTTTGTGAGGTATGTTTCAGTTTTGTTTTTGTTTTCTTTTAAACTGAAGTAAAGTTGATTTACAATTTTTTTAGTTTAAAATATACAACATAGTGATTCAATATTTCATATTATACTCCATTTAAAGTTATTATAAAATATTTATTATATTCCTCGTGTGGTACGTTATATTCTTGAATCTTACTTACCTAGGTTCCCTTTCTCTATATTGCTCCCCTCTCCTCCTCTTCCTCTCTTAACTACTGGTTTGTTCTCTGTATCTGTCTGTGAGTCTGATTCTGTTTTGTTATAGTCATTTGGTTTTCTTTTTATTTTTTGGAGTTCCACATAAGCAAAAACATACAGTATTTGCGTTTCTCTGTTTGACTGATTCATTAAGCATAGTACCTTCCCAGTTCATCCTTGCTGTTGGAAATTGCATTTTTTTTCTTTTAGATGGTTAGTATTCCGTTGTATGTATTCATGCATGTATGTGTATGTTATCTCCAGCTTTGCTCCCACTGCCCCCCCCAACCCCTGAGAATTTTTGTGGCAATCTTTCATTTTTCCACATAAATTTTAGAATTATTAGTTCTACTTCTGTGAAGAATACTGTTGGTATTTTGATAATGATTATACTGAATCTGTATTGTCTTTAAACAATATAAATTTTTCTAATCTATGAACACAGTATCTTTCCATCTGTGTCTTTTTCAGTTTATTGCATCAGTGGCTTAAAGTTTTGAAGTAGAGGTATTTTACCCTCTTAGATTTATTCCTAAGTATTTTATTCTTTTTGATGTAATTCTAAATGGAATTGTTTTCTTAAATTCTCTTTTTGAAGGTTTGCTGTTAATGTATAGAAATATAAGACATTTCTGTGTATTAAATCTGTATCCTGCAACTTTACCGAATTTATTGATGAGTTCTAGTAATTTTCTGGTAGCATCTTTAGGATTTTCTAAATGATATGTTATCGGCACACAGTGAAAATTTTACTTCTTCCTTTCACATTTGGACCCTTTTATTTCTTCTGATTGCTGTGACTAGGGTTTCAAAATTATTTTGAATAAAGGTAATGAGAATGGCACTCTTGTTCCTGCTCTTAGAGGAAGTGCTTTCAACTTTTCACTGTTGAATATGATGTTAGCTGTGGGCTTGTCATATATGACCTTTGTTATGTTGAAGTATGTTCCATACATATATATTCTTGCATCTTTGGGATAAATCTCACTTGATTATGATGTATGATCCTTCTAATATATTGTTGAATTTGGTTTGCCAATATTTCTTTTGACTTTTGCCCTTATGTTCATTGGTGATATTGGCCTGTAACATTTTTCTTTGGGTGACTTTGATATCAACATGATGTTGCCTTGCTGAATGAGTTCAGAAGTGGTCCTTCCTTTGCAATATTTGGAATAATTTGAAAAAAAATACACATTAATTCTTCTCTAAATGTTTGGTAGAAACAACCTGTGAAGCCGTCTTGTCTTGGACTTTTTTCTTTCTTTTTTTTTTTTTTTTTACTGATTCAGTGTCTTTATTGGCAACTGTTATTCTTATTTTCTATTATTTTGCCTTGGTTCAGTCTTGGGAGATTGTGTATTCTAAGGATTTGTCTCTTTCTTCTAGGTTATCCATTTTATTGGCTTATTTTTCATAGTAGTCACTTATGACTCTTTGTATTTTTATGGTATAGTTGCCATCTCTCCATTTATTGATTGTCTCTTTGTCTCGATTCTGGCTAAAGGTTTAGCAATTTTATGTGTTTACAGAGAATCAACTGTTAATTGGATTGATTTATTTTTTCTTTTTCTATGACTTTAAGTGTCTATTTTATTTCTGCTCTAACTTTGTGTGTTGTTGCTGTACTTTTTCTGATTACTTTAGGTATAAGGTCAGGTTTTTATTGGGGTGATTTTTTTTTTTTTTTTTTTGCTTCTTGAGGTAGACATATCTTTATAAACTTCCCTCTTAGAACTGCTGTTCCATGTATTTTTGGATCATTTTATTTTCATTTTTAAAATTAATTTTGAAGGATAATTGCTTTATAGAATTTTGTTATTTTCTGTCAAAGCTCAACATGAATCAGCCATAGGTATACATATATCCCCTCTGTTTTGAACCACCTTCCCAGCTCCCTCCCCATCCCACCCCACTGGGTTGATACAGAGCCTCTGTTTGAGTTTCCTGAGCTATACAGCAAATACCTGTTGGCTATCTATTTTACATGTGGTAATGTAAGTTTTCATATTACTGTTTCCATACATCTCACCCTCTCCTCCCCTCTCCCCATTTCCATAAGTCTAATCTCTACGTCTGCTTCTCCACTGTTGCGCTGTAAATAAATTCTTCAGTACCATTTTTCTATATCGCTCAGTTGTGTCTGACTCTTTGCGACCCCATGGACTGCAGCCTATCAGGCTCCTCTGTCCATGGGATTTTCCAGGCAAGAGTACTGGAGTGGACTGCCATTTCCTTCTCCAGGGGATCTTCCCAACCCAGGAATCGAACCTGGGTATCCCACATTGTAGACAGACACTTTACTGTCTGAGCCACCAGGGAAGGGGTATATATGCATTAGAATATAATATTTATCTTTCTCTTTCTGACTCACTTCACTCTGTATAATAGGTTCTAGATTCATCCACCTCATTAGAACTGACTGAAATGAGTTCCTTTTTATGGCTGAGTAAGCGTGCTGCAATTCATGGGGTCGCAAAGAGTCGGACACGACTGAGTGACTGCACTGAACCGAATATTCCATTGAGTATAAGTACCACCACTTCTTTATCCATTCATCTGTCAATGGACATCTAGGATGCTTCCATGTTCTAGCTATTGTAAATAGTGCTACAATGAAAAATGGGATACATGCGTCTTTTTCAATTTTGGTTTCCTCAGGGGATATGCCTAGGAGTGGGACTGCTGGGTCATATGGTGGTTTTATTCCTAATTTTTGAAGGGATCTCCATAACATCTTCCATAGTGGCTGTATCAATTTACTTTCCACCAACAACACAAGAGTTCCCTTTTCTCCACACCCTCTCCAGGATTTCTTGTCTGTAGACCTTTTGATGATGGCCATTCTAAATAGTGTGAGGTGAGAGCTCATTGTGGTTTTAATTCGTATTTCTCTAATAATGAGTGATGTTGAGCATCTTTTAATGTGTTTGTTAGCCATCTGTATGTCTTCTTTGGAGAAATGTCTGTTTAGGTCTCTTTTCCGCTTTTTGATTGGGCTGTTTTTCTGGTATTGAGTTGTATGAGCTGCTTGCATATTTTGGAAATTAATCCTTTGTCAGTTGTTTCATTTGCTGTTATTTTCTCCCATTCTGAGAGCTGTCTTTTCACCATGCTTATAGTTTCCTTTGCTGTGCAAAAGCTTGTAAGTTTAATCAGGTCCCACTTGTTTACTTTTGTTTTTATTTCCATTACACTAGGAGGTGAGTCATAGAGGATCTTGTTTTGATTTATGTCATCGAGTGTTTTGCCTATGTTTTCCTCTAAGAGTTTTATAGTTTCTGGTTTCACATTTACATCTTTAACCCATTTGGAGTTTTATCTTTGTGTATGGTGTTAGGAACTGTTCTGATTTCATTCTTTTACATGTAGCATTCCAGTTTCCCAGCACCACTTATTGAAGAGGCTGTCTTTACACCACTGTATATTCTTGCCTCCTTTGTCAAAAATAAGGTACCCATAGCTGCATGGGTTTATTTTGGGGCTTTCTATTTTAGTCCATTGGTCTATATTTCTGTTTTTGTGCCAGTACTATGCTGTCTTGATGACTGTAGAGCTTTGTAATATAATCTGAAGTCAGGAAGGTTGATTCCTCCAGCTCCATTCTTCTTCCTCAAGACTGTTTTGGCTATTCGGGGTCTTTTGTGTTTCCATATGAATTGTGATTTTTTGTTTTTTGTTCTAGTCCCATGAAAGCCATTGGTAATTTGATAGAGATTGCATTGAATCTATAGATTGTACTTGGTTGTATAGTCATTTTCACAATAAATATTGATTCTTCCTGCCCAGGAACATTGAATCTCTTGCCATCTGTTTATGTCATCTTTGACCTTGTTTATTAGTGTCTTACAAATTTCTGTGTACGGTTCTTTTGTCTCCTTAGGTAAGTTTATTCCTAGATATTTAATTCTTTTTGTTGCAGTAGTGAATGTGATTGATTGCTTAACTTCTCTGATTTTTCATTGTTAGTATATAGAATTGCAAGTGATTTCTGTGTATTGATTTTGTATCCTGCTACTTTGCTAAATTCACTGATTAGCTCTAGTAATTTTCTGATACTATCTTTAGGGTTTTCTCTATACAGTATCATGTCATCTGCAGTCAGTGAGAGACTTAATTCTTTTCTGATCTGGATTCCTTTTATTACTTTTTCTTCTCTGATTGCTGTAGCTAGGACTTCCAGAACTGTGTTGAATAACAGTGCTGAAATTGGACAACCTTGTCTTCTTCCTGATCTTAGGGGGAATGCTTTCAGTTTTTCACCATTGAGAACAATGTTTGCTGCAGGCTTATCATATATAGCCTTTACTATTTTGAGGTAGGTTCCTTCTATGCCCATTTTCAAAGTGTTTTAATCATACATGGGTGCTGAATTTTGTCAAAGGTTTTTTCTGCATCTATTGAGATTATCTTATGGTTTTTATCTTTCAGTTTGTTAATATGGTGTATCACATTGATTTGCATATATTGAAGAATCCTTGCATCCCTGAAATAAACCCAACTTGATCATGGTGTATGAACTTTTTGATGTATTGTTGAATTCTGTTTGCTAAAAATTTGTTGAGGATTTTTGCATCTATGTTCATCAGTGATACTGGCCTGTAATTTTCCTTTTTTCTGTTGTCTTTGTTTTGATTTGGTATCAGGGTGGTGGTGGCCTTGAAGAATGAGTTTGAAAGAGTTCATTCCTTTGCAACTTTTTAAAAGACTTTTAGAAGGATAGGCATTAGCTCCTTTCTAAAATTTGATAGAATTCTCCTGTGAAGCCATCCAGTCCTGGACCTTTGTTTTTTGGGAGATTTTTCATCACAGCTTCAATTTCAGTGCTTGTAATTGGGTTGTTCATAACTTCTGTTTCTTCCTGGTTCAGTCGTGGAAGATTGAACTTTTCTAAGAATATGTCCATTTCTTCCAGATTATCTATTTTATTGCCATATACATGCTCATAGTAGTCTTTTAAAATCCTTTGTATTTATGCATTATCTGTTATTACCTCTCCTATTTCATTTCTAATTTTGTTCATTTGATTCTTTTCTTTTTTTTTCTTGATGAGTCTGGCTAAAGGTTTGTCAATTTTGCTTATGTTCTCAAAGAACCAGCTTTTAGTTTTATTAATCTTTACTATTGTTTCTTTCATTTATTTTTCATTTATTTCTGTTCTGATCTTTACAATTTATTTTATTTTACTCGCTTACTCCTTGGAAGGAAAGTTATGACCAACCTAGATAGCATATTGAAAAGCAGAGACATTACTTTGCCAATAAAGATCTATCTAGTCAAGGCTATGGTTTTTCCAGTGGTCATGTATGGATGTGAGAGTTGGACTGTGAAGAAAGCTGAGTGCCAAAGAATTGATGCTTTTAAACTGTGGTGTTGCAGAAGACTCTTGAGAGTCCCTTGGACTGCAAGGAGATCCAACGAGTCCATTCTAAAGGAGATCAGCCCTGGGCGTTCTTTGGAAGGACTGATGCTAAAGCTGAAACTCCAGTACTTTGGCCACCTTATGTGAAGAGTTGACTCACTGGAAAAGACTCTGATGCTGGGAGGGATTGAGGGCAGGAGGAAAAGGGGACAACCAAGGATGAGATGGCTGGATGGCATCACTGACTCGATGGACATGAGTTTGAGTGAACTCCAGGAGTTGGTGATGGACAGGGAGGCCTGGCGTGCTGCAATTCATGGGGTTGCAAAGAGTCGGACACGACTGAGCAACTGAACTGAACTGAACTCACATGGGGCTTTTTTGTTCTTTTTTCAGTTGTTTTAGGTGTAAAGTTAATATGTTCCATCCTCTCAGTTTCAATCTTTATGTGACTTTAGGTCTGAAGTGGGTTTCTTGTAGACAGCATATATATGGGTCTTGTTTTTTTTTTTTTTTTTTTTACCCATTCAATCAGTCTGTGTTTGCTGGTTGGAGCATTTAATCCATTTACATTTAAAGTAATTATTGATATATATGTTCCTATTGCCATTTTCTTAATTGTTTGAGGTTGATTTTGTAGATCTATTTCTTCTCTTGTTAAACAGACTTATACAGTCAAGAAATATATTTGTTGTAAAGCTTGTTTGGTGATACTGAATTCTCTTAATTTTTGTTTGTCTGAAAAACTTTATTTCTCCATCAGTTTTGAATGAGATCTTTGCTGAGTACAATAATCTTAATTGTAGATTTTTCCCTTTTAGTACTTTAAATGTATCCTGCCATTCTCTTCTTGTATACAGATTTTCTGCTGAAAGATTAGCTGTTAAGCATATGGGGTTTCCCTTTATGATACTTGTTGCTTCTCCCTTGCTGATTTTAATGTTTTTCTTTGTGTTTAATCTTTGCTAATTGGATTAGTTTGTGTCTTGGCATGTTTCTCCTTGGGTTCATCCTGTATGGAACTCTTTGTACCTCTTGGACTTGATTGACTATTTCCTTTTCCATGTTGATGAGATTTTTAACTATAATTTCTTCAAAAATTTTCTCATACCCTTTCTTTACTCTTCTTTTGGGACCCCTATAATTCTAATGTTGGTGCACTTGATATTGACCCAGAGTTCTTTGAGACTGTCCTCAGTTATTTTCATTCTTTTTACTTTATTCTGTTCTTCATAAGTCATGTCCACCATTTTATCTTCCAGTTCACTGATTTCTTCTTCTGCTTCAGGTATTCTGCTATTGATTCCTTCTAGAGCATTTTTAATTTCAGTAATTGTGTTTGTCTCTTTATGTTTATTGTTTAATTCTTCTAGGTCTTTGTTAATTGATTCTTGCATTTTCTCCATTTTCTTTTCAAGGCTTTTGATCATCTTTACTGTCATTATTCTGAAATCTTTTTCAGGTAGTTTGCCTATTTACTCTTCATTTATTTGGACTTCTATTTCTAGTTTGTTCCTTCATTTGTGTAGTATTTCTCTGCCTTTTCATTATATTTTTTTTAACTTATTGTGTTTGGCATCTCCTTTTCACATGCTTCCAGGAAAGTTGAATTCTTTCCTTGAAGAAGGTTGAATTCTTCCTTTTGGTTTCTGCCCCCTGAAGGTTGCTCCAGTGGTTTTGTAAGGTTCATATAGGGTGAGATTTATGCTGAGCTTCTTTTGTTTGTTTGTTTTTCTTCTGATGGGCAAGGCTGAGTGAGGTGGTAATTCTGTCTGCTGATTTTGTTTGTATTTTTGTTTTGTTTGTTGTTTAGATGAGGTGTCCTGTATAGGGTGCTACTGGTGGTTGGTTGATGCTGTGTCTTGTATTCAAATGGTTTCTTTTGTATGAGTTCTCACTATTTGATACTCCCTACAGTTAGTTCTCTGGTAGTCTGGGGTCTTTGAGTCAGTGTTCTGACTCCAGAGGCTTAGGGCTTGATCTCTGGTCAGGAAAGAAGATTTCACAAGTGTTTCGTTATGGCATTAAGTGAGATTAAAACAAATATACAAAATGAGGAACCAAAGTTGAACCCCAGACAAATGGCAGTTAAAAAAATCAGACAAATAATAATAATAATGGAATACACACATATACATATACACTCATTCACAATGTCCAAACAGTTGAACAAAAATAAAGTACAGTATATTGACATGGTGAACAAGGAAATATACAATTATATTTATCAGTTAAGAACAAAACTAACTAAAGCACAAACTGGAACACAAAACTAAAGCAAGGTACCAAGTGGGGAAAAAAGCAATGAAACAAAACTAACAAATACATTGAGAGGGAAATAAAGAAAGAAAAAAGAGAAGGAATAGATATGCTAAGTTAAGTAGACATAGATGAAGAAGATTTACATACATTAAAGATATATATACATTAAAGATTTATATACATTTATATACATTAAAGATTGTAACAGTAGGAAAGGGAACAAAGGAATAAAAGTAGAAAAAATAGGTGGAAGCTTAAAGAATTAAAAATTAAAATTATAAAAAAGTGAAAAGAAAAAACAGAAGAAAGAAAAACGGTTAAAAAAAAAAGAAAAAAGAAATGCAAAAGCCCAAAGTAGAGGCAGATATTTATAACAACAATAAAAAGTGTTACTGAATATACACATATACATATACACCCATAAGCAAAATCAAAACAGTCCAACAAATGTAAAGTACAATAGATTGACCAGTGAATAAAAGGAACCAAAAATTATATCTACCAGAAAAAAGCTGACTAAAGCACAAACTGGAAAACAAAACTAAAGCAAGGTGTCAACTGGGGAATAAAGCAATGGAATTAAAACTAACAAATATGTTGAGAGGAAAGAAGAGAAAGGAAGAAAGAAAGAAAGAATAGATATGCAATGTTAAATATAGGTAGATAAAAAAAATTTATATATGTTAAAGATTAATTACAAGGAGAAAATAACAGTAGGCAAAGCAAACAAAGGAATACATGTAGAAAAACTAATAATAAGTTTAAAAAATTAAAGGAAAAGAATAAAAGGAAAACTCCACAGAACTTCAGAAGCCCTACATTGAGGCAGAGATTTATACCAACAGTAAAAAAAATATGACTGAGGAAAAAAAAAAAAAGCTCAAAAGCTTAATTGGATTTCATAGTGCCAATAAAATCAACAACTACAACAGGGGGGAAAGGAAAAAAAAATCCAAAAGAATCTACAGAACAAGTCAAAACATAGGAATAATAAATATTTTTCTTGAGTCAGTGCTATTAAGAGTCCTTTCCCTCACTGGGAGCCACAGTCCACCTTACCTCCCTAGGATACCCTCCAACACTGTGTCGATCTCTGGGCCTGCTGTGGGGGCAGCTCATATTCTAATCTGGTCCTACTCCTATATGTTCTTGCCTCCAATGTCCACAGCTATCAGAACTAGTGCGTTTTCTTTTGTGGGAGCTTTCAATGACCTTTTATGTATTCCATAGATGACAGAGTCTGCCCAGTTGATTGTATGTATTTAACCTGCAGTTTGTACAGCTGGTGGGAAAGTTTTGGGTCTTTTTCTTAGCTACACTGCCTCAGTTTCAATTGTGGTTTTATTTCTACCTCTACATGTGGGTCATCCATTGGGGTTTGATCCTGAGGCTGCCCTGGAGACCTTGGGTTTGTCCCTGTGAGGGCCAGGTGTAGAGATGGTGTAGCTGCTTGGGTCGCAGGGGTTCTGTCAGCATCAGGCACACAAGGAAGTTGGTGGCTAGGGTAGCAGAAAATATAGTGCTCAAGAAAGGTATGGCAAACTTTATTTGCCAATATGCTCCAGTATTCTTGCCTGGAGAAACCCCGTCCCTGACAGAGTAGCCTGGCAGGCCACAGTCTACAGGGTCACAAAGAGCTGGAAATGACCGAAGCAACCCTGTGTGCATCAGTTCAGTTCAGTCTCTCAGTCGTGTCCTACTCTTTGTGACCCCATGAATCGCAGCATGCCAGGCCTCCCTGTCCATCTCCAACTCCCGGAGTTCACTCAGACTCACGTGCATGGAGTCGGTGATGCCATCCAGCCATCTCATCCTCTGTTGTTCCTTTCTCCTCCTGCCCCCAATCCCTCCCAGCATCAGAGTCTTTTCCAATGAGTCAACTCTTCGCATAAGGTGGCCAAAGTATTGGAGTTTCAGCTTTAGCATCATAGATGCAAGTTTTTTTCTTGTGACAGCTCTGCCCCAGTAAGAGTTGAGCGTAAAGGCGGCACAGCTGCTTGACTTGCAGGGACTCTGGCGGCACCAAGTGTGCAGGGACATGGACTGCCCCAGCCACAGGAGTTATGGCCCTATCAGCATCTTTTTTCCAAGCCTCTTGTAGCTGACAATCAGAAGGCCTCTTTGGCCAGTCTAGGTGATTGTGTGGATTTAATCTGAAGCTTGTACAGCTGGTGGGAAGGTTTGGGGTCATCCATAGCTCTGCCCATTCAGGCACTTAGAGGGATCCCTTGCTTGGGGTCCTTCTCTGTTGTCCAATGTGTCAGGCATATAGAGGGGACCCCCTGGCTGGGGTCCTATTCTGTAGACTGGTGCATCAGGCATTTAAGGGGCACCCTGGGTGGGGTCCTACTCTGTAGTGCATTAGGTGTTTGATAGGCCAGCCTCTCTATTGTTCAACTATAAATGCTGGCAAATAGGGAGGGAGAGGCTATGGTGATGGCTCCACTCCCTAGACATGACTCAGCAATATCACCTTGCTTTCATGGCTGGCCAGCTTTCCTCCACAGGTCTTTCTCACCACTATCCCCTCAATCTGTCTCTCTGCAATCAACAGCAGCCCTCGCCCTGGGATTGCTCCACAATCCCTAAACTCCAGCTCCCAGCTGCTGCATCTTCCAGGGTACCAGCCTTCCTGTCTGGGACATGTATGGCTACAGCAAGGACTGTCTGATTCTCATTCCATTAAGGCTGCCACAGATCAGCTGTTTCACTCTCAGCCTTAAATGTTTCTCCTCTGACTCAGACAATTGCCCAGTGTGGGGTTTGGTCCCCTGCTTTAGTTCCTACACCCACTGAGGGCAGGTTTAGTCCTACTAACACTCCTGTTTTTCCTCCAGTTCCTTCGTCCCACCGAGGTTTTCATGGATCTACATGTTCTTTTCCACTGGTCAGGCACTCCTGTATGCTCTCAGCTGGTGTTTTGCATGCACTTCTGTGTCTGAAGGTGCATTCCTGATTTATCTGTGGAGAGAGATATACTCCACATTCACCTACTCCTCTGCCATCTTGTTCCATCACCTGTTTTCATTTTTATTTGTCCCTAGGTATTGTATTTTTCATCTTTGATTTCAAGTTAAATAGCATATTAGTCTCCAAATGTTTGTGGGTTTTGCAGGTATTTTTTTAAGTTGTAGTTGATTTCTAGTCTCATATTTCTGTGATCAGAATAGATGTTTGATGATTTCAATTGTTTTAAACATACTGAGCTTTGTTTTGTGGCCCTGTATGTGATCTATCCTGGAGAATGTTGATGTGCACTAGAAAAAAAAGAGTCTACTGGAAGGACTGATGTTAAAGCTGAAATTCCAATACTTTGGCCACCTCATGTGAAGAGTTGACTCATTGGAAAAGACCCTGATGCTGGGTGGGATTGGGGGCAGGAGGAGAAGTGGATGACAGAGGATGACATAGCTGGATGACATCACCGACTTGATGGACATGAGATTGAGTAAACTCCAGGAGTTGGTGATAGACAGGGAGGCCTGGGGTGCTGCGATTTATGGGGTTGCAGAGTTGGACACGACTGAGTGACTGAACTGACTGTCTGTCTGTCTTTATATATATATATATATATATATATATATATATATATATATATAAAGGCAATGGCACCCCACTCCAGTACTCTTGCCTGAAAACCCCCTGGACAGAGGAGCCTGGTAGGCTGCAGTCCATAAGGTCGCTAAGAGTCGGACACAACTGAGTGACTTCACTTTCACTTTTCACTTTCATACATTGGAGAAGGAAATGACAACCGACTCCAGTGTTCTTGCCCGGAGAATCCGAGGGACAGAGGAGCCTGGTAGGAGGCTGTCTATGGGGTCGCACAGAGTCGGACACTACTGAAGCAACTTAGCAGTAGCAGCAGCATATATATATATATGTATAATGTCTGTTTTGTCTAATTTATCATGTAAGGCCGGTGTTTCCTTATTTATTTATTTTTCTGGGTAACCTATCCATTGATATAAGGGGGTTGGGGTGCTAAATTCTCCTACTATTGGGTTACTGCCAAGTTTTTTCACTTTATGTCTGTATTTAGTTGCTGCTATATTTGTTGCATATATATTTATAATGGTTATATATTATTAGATTTCTTTGGAATTGGAATGAAAACTGATCTTTTCCAGTCCTGTGGCCACTGCTGAGTTTCCCAAATTTGCTAGCATATTGAGTGCAGCACTTTCACAGCATCATCTTTCAGGATTTGAAACAGCTCAACTGAAATTCCATCACCTCCACTAGCTTTGTTCATAGTGATGCTTTCTAAGGCCCACTTCACTTCACATTCCAAGATGTCTGGCTCTAGATTAGTGATCACATCATCATGATTATCTGGGTCGTGAAGATCTTTTTTGTACAGTTCTTCCGTGTATTCTTCCCACCTCTTCTTAATATCTTCTGCTTCTGTTAGGTCCATACCATTTCTGTCCTTTATCGAGCCCATCTTTGCATGAAATGTGCCCTTGGTATCTCTAATTTTCTTGAAGAGATCTCTAGTCTTTCCCATTCTGTTGTTTTCCTCTATTTCTTAGCATTAATCACTGAAGAAGGCTTTCTTATCTCTTCTTGCTATTCTTTGGAACTCTGCATTCAGATGCTTATATCTTTCCTTTTCTCCTTTGCTTTTCACCTCTCTTCTTTTCACAGCTATTTGTAAGGCCTCCTCAGACAGCCATTTTGCTTTTTTGCATTTCTTTTCCATGGGGATGGTCTTGATCTCTGTCTCCTGTACAATGTCATGAACCTCATTCCGTAGTTCATCAGGCACTCTATCTATCAGATCTAGGCCCTGAAATCTGTTTCTCACTTCCACTGTATAATCATAAGGGATTTGATTTAGGTCATACCTAAATGGTCTAGCAGTTTTCCCTATTTTCTTCAATTTGAGTCTGAATTTGGTAATAAGGAGTTCATGATTTGAGCCAGTCAGCTCCTGGTCTTGTTTTTGTTGACTGTATAGAGCTTCTCCATCTTTGGCTGCAAAGAATATAATCAATCTGATTTCAGTGTTGACCATCTGGTGCTGTCCATGTGTAGACAAAATTCTCCAAGCCAGGCTTTAGTAATACGTGAACCGTGAATTCCCTGATGTTCAAGCTGGTTTAGAAAAGGCAGAGGAACCAGAGATCTAATTGCAAACATCCGCTGGATCATGGAAAAAGCAAGAGAGTTCCAGAAAAACATCTATTTCTGCTTTATTGACTATGGCAAAGCCTTTGACTATGTGGATCACAATAAACTGTGGAAAATTCTGAAAGAGATGGGAATACCAGACCGCCTAACCTGCCTCTTGAGAAATCTGTATGCAGGTCAGGAAGCAACAGTTAGAACTGGACATGGAACAACAGACTGGTTCCAAATAGGAAAAGGAGTACGTCAAGGCTGTATATTGTCACCCTGCTTATTTAACTTCTATGCAGGGTACATCATGAGAAACGCTGGACTGGAAGAAGCACAAGCTGGAATCAAGATTGCTGGGAGAAATATCAATAACCTCAGATATGCAGATGACACCACCCTTATGGCAGAAAGTGAAGAGGAGCTAAAAAGCCTCTTGATGAAAGTGAAAGAGGAGAGCGAAAAAGTTGGCTTAAAGCTCAACATTCAGAAAACGAAGATCATGGCATCTGGTGCCATCACTTCTGGGAAATAGATGGGGAAACCGTGGAAACAGTATCAGACTTTATTTGGGGGGGCTCCAAAATCACTGTAGATGGTGACTGCAGCCATGAAATTAAAAGACGCTTACTCCTTGGAAGAAAAGTTATGACCAACCTAGATAGTATATTCAAAAGCAGAGACATTACTTTGCCGACTACAGTCCGTCTTGTCAAGGCTATGGTTTTTCCTGTGTTCATGTATGGATATGAGAGTTGGATTGTGAAGAAGGCTGAGCACCGAAGAATTGATGCTTTTGAGCTGTGGTGTTGGAGAAGACTCTTGAGAGTCCCTTGGACTGCAAGGAGATCCAACCAGTCCATTCTGAAGGAGATCAACCCTGGGATTTCTTTGGAAGAAATGATGCTAAAGCTGAAACTCCAGTACTTTGGCCACCTCATGCGAAGAGCTGATTCGTTGGAAAAGACTGATGCTGGGAGGGGTTGAGGGCAGGAGAAGAAGGGGATGACTGAGGATGAGATGGCTGGATGGCATCATGGACTCGATGGACGTGAGTCTGAGTGAACTCCGGGAGTTGGTGATGGTAGGGAGGCCTGGCGTGCTGCGATGCATGGGGTTGCGACTGAACAACTGAACTGAACTGATTCTTAGATTGATTCATTTATCATTATGTAAAATATTTTATTATCTCATTACACTCTTTGTTTTAAAGTCTATTTTGTTTGATATAAGTATTGCTGCCCTGACTTTATTTTCAATTCCATATGCATTAAATACACTTTTTTCATCCTCTCATTTTCAGTGTCTTTAGATTTGAAGTGACTCTATTGTATAGTGTGTGTGTATGTGTATATATATATATATATATGTCTTATTTTTATATCATTCAGTCACTCTGTTTTTTTATTGGAGCACTTCGTCCATTTACTTCTAAAGTAATTGTTGATGAGTATGTACTTATTGCTATTTTGTTAATTGTTTTGGGATTGCTTTTATAGTTCCTTTTTTTCTTTTGTTTTTCTTTGCTCTTCTCCCTTATTTTACTATGTTTAAAGTTATGCTCCAATTCCTTTCTCTTTTTTGTGTGCATGTATTATTTTTTATTACCATGAGGTTTATATCTAGCAATATCTCTCTATATATATTAATATACATATACATATATAATTATTTTGGAATATTGACTTAAATTCAGATACATTTTATCAACCCTGCATTATTACTCCTCCCCCTGAAGTTACTGTTTTACTTCATATTTTACATCTTTTTGTGTATCCCTTAACAACTTATTTTGCATATAGATAGTTTTGCTCTTTTTGCCTTTAAACCTTCCTTCTTATTTTATCAATTTGCTTTACTTAACCAAAGTTCAGCTGGAAACCTTACAAACCTGTGAATTGTATATAAAAGCCACCCAGTACTTACTCTCACCTCACTGGGCAACATATATCTCCTAATAGTATTGTTTCTGTCTCAGAGCACAGTTTTATATATGTTACCATATCAATCCTACTTTGAATATGAAATCTTCAGTAGTGATTTCTGAACATTTTTCAGCTAAATTTTATTATCCAATAAGATCTTTAAAGCTTAACACTAAAACCTGTATGATTGTATCTGGAAATTGCATTAGAGGAAGAAAAAAAAAAAACAAAAATATTGCTCTGGGTAATTAGTCCTTCACTTTGATGCCTAAGCCTTTGCTTTCTAATGGAATACCCCTATTTAAGTAACATTATTTGTCTATGGCATATTCATTTTTAAATTGTGTATTTTTTGAGAGCTTTCAGTATTTGAGCTGTTGTCACACTTCATTTAAAATCATGTTTTCAGTAGCCTTAGGGGAACACCATTTCTCACCCTTCTAATTGACATGTTTTTTGAGAGTATATTTATGCACTAAACCAAACATCCCATTACACAATTTAAATGTGTCATTAAGAGATATATGTCCTTAATAAATGAAGTATAATATCCATGGAGAGGGTGGTAAAGAAGAAAGAAAATATTTTAAAATTTGTGATTTGATATTTCCTAGACTTGCTGCTTATGTTTTTTCTCAATTTTTAGTGGAAATATTGCTAGAATATAGTAATAATATAGTTGTTGAGGGGAGCAAAAAGGAGATGGGAGAAAGGAAGAGACATTTACCTAGGACTGATGTAATGATAACAAAAACATAAATTATGTTTTCATTCAGTAGCCTGAGAATTTGCTCTGCCTGTCAAGTTATTGTCAATATGTTTGTGATATGATTCTCTAAAATGTAAAAGATAAGCAGTCTATTTAATTTTGAAAACTTGAAGTTTAAGAATATAATGTCACTTAGAGTTTTGCGAATTATTTATAGCATTTATTCACAATTAGTCTTCAATAGGAAGTGTCATTCTGATGGGGTAAAGGAAAATAAAAAGTTGTCCATCTTATTACCATTTACTATAGGAATGAATTGTTGACATTAAAAATATCTCTCCCATGTCACATAACAATAAACTAAGTTGGTATTGCCAAAAGATGCTGATGGTAAAATTTTAAATGTGTTAGTAAGAAGTAGCTTGTTTTTACTTTCTTTTAAATATTCTTTCATTATATCTGTGTTAAATATTTTTCATTACATGTAAGTACAAAAATTTTGAAACAGCAAGGTTCATTTCTTAAAGGGAACCATCAGGAATCCAAAAAATCTGGAGCAGTGTTGTATAAAATAAGACATTTCTGGCCTCATGATTCATCATTATCATTTACTTCTTGAATCTACTTAATGTTTCATCCTAACCTGTTGAATTACAAAGTCTTTGGATGCTTCACAAGTTTTCATGTTACTGTTGCTAAGTTTATAGTTCTTCAAAATTGGGCAATATAATGGAATAGTTTTAAAACTAGGAAAGCAAACTAATGTTTTATGTATAAAAGGATTTTCTTTATGTTTCATGTTTCAAGCATATATTTTAAAATTAATTGGGATGTGTGTGGAAACATAATTTGTTATCTGCACATCAAGTATCTTTAGTTAACATATTTCCTATATGTCTAAGCAAATTTTAAGGAATTAAAGAAGTTAAAAAATATTTTTAATTAATAAAGGCACCAATATGAGATCACCTAAATATACAAAGCACATACTAACAAATCTAAAAGACTAAATTGATAGCAGTACAACAATAGTAGAAAACTACCCTATGTTCAATAATAAATAGAACATTCAAGTAAACGTGAATAGCACTATATAGACCTAACAAACACAAGCAGAACTTTGCACCCAACAACAGAATAATACCTATTCTCTTCAGTCACACATGGAATGGTCCCAAGGCTAGATCACATATTAAGTCACACACAAAAAAAGTCTTAACAAATTTATTAGAATATAAACTTTGACATTTACCCACCTAACACCAAGCCTAAAATTTACTTGTTCCAGTTACCAACTTATTTGTGGAAGCAATGATTTAAAAATTTCAAAATTTATGAGAAATTAACCATAATTTGAAGAAAGTGAACATAATATGTAATTTAGTGATTTTTAAAAATTTTTCATTTAAAATTGAATATTGAATTGAATATTGAATAATACAATATTGAATACAATTACAAAAAGTACAACATTTAATACAAATACATGTAAATCATATAATGATTTTTTGTCAGTGTTAGGCATCCTGGGAACATGCTGTGTATTTCTACAAAATTGTTGTTATTTTACTCATTATTCAGTACTATATCTCACAGTAGGAGATATGTTATGCTCAATATATATCCAAATGACTATTGAAATACAAAAGCTTTGAATGCAGTCTATTTTTGCACATCTACATTTGGGGAGTCCTGTTCTTTCCTATCTGTATAACTAAGAGCTGCCACTGTTACACTGTAGATACCACTCTACATATATTAGAGAAGGTTGTATGAGAATACATAACAACTGTAGCCAGGACTGAATCTGTCTTGTGGGATATTTTTTCCTAATCCACAGAGAGACTAGTGACACGACTCAGAATGTCATCAACAAAACTGAGATGGAAAAGGGATGTGCATAGTTCAAGGTACTGTCTACCAGTTCAACTGGCCAACTTCTGTCTTAAAGCTAGATACAATGCTCCTAAAGGAAGGCAAATGCTTGCTATATGAGAGCCATCATAGGTGATATTTCATCTATCTGCTTGGTAATAATTCTAACTTTGAGCTTGGGAAAGTTTGGAGTAGTTTTCAAAGTAGAAAACATTTAGATTATGTGGTATATTTTTTTACAAAATGATTTCTGTTTTAATATCTTAATCCCAGATTTCACATTTAATTGGGATGCTCATAGAAACAAATATTTTATGCAGCTGTGCTTTTAGTGCTTGTATCTCTGTTAGGTAGGTTTCTTCAAGAAACTTAATGTGATATAATGAGCCATAACTAATTCCATAAGCAAGACAAATTCTCTTGTTTAACTCGTATGATATATGATAACCAAAATCAACATCATAAGCTCATGCACTTCCCAACTGTAATGTTTTTCTTAAAAATAGATTCACAGTATTTTGAGCGGATAGTGAAACATATCCAATATATCTGATAAAGTATATATTTTAATGTGAACAATCAATGAGTAATAAATATGATAATCTTATAAATACTTTAATTTCATTGCCTTCCATCTGTATGTAATAGAACATGAATTCATAGTAGCATCTGAAAATATATGCATTTAGTCAAATCACTACACTGTAAAATTTAGAGAGCTGAAACCCAGAGAAGCTATGATCTTTCCTCTGTAACACCCCTAGGCAGTGGAGTTCTAATACTGGAATACAGGTTTCTTGGCCAAATCATTTTATACAGTGCTCACAAATTGCATGGAAGGTAATCTTCACTGACTAAATCTCCTATGATATGCATTTTAAAATTACATTTCTTTATATTTAGTAAGATTTTCTTTAATAAGCTTTATTAAATCATGGTGATAGAGTGAAAAAATTATTTGCCCTAATAGAGAAATGGTGCATATGAATACCAAAATATGGTTTGGAAAATATCTTGATAGGCTTTTACAAAGTAAGCATAATAATTGACGTTTTCTTGGGGAGAAAATTTAAAAATTCAAATACTACTTTACCTGACTCAGGACTCCTTAAATACTTTACTCCATTATTTCTGATGCATTTTATTTTTTAGGTGTTAAAATCTAGGTAGCCAACATCATGGCCATAAAACTTTAATATCTTGTGATGTTTGAAATATCTTACATATCTCCTTTTTCTTTACTACTTTTGATGGGTGTTTTTAGCAGTTTCATTTATTGATATTGACCAAATAATCTGTTTTTTTAAAATCTTCCCCATATGATTTTGTTGTGAATGTTTCATTTCTGAAAAATAAATTATTTCATATAAAAGTGTTTGCATGTTTTAAAATTTTGGAAATTAAAATGTGATTCTGCTTTTTTTTCCCTAATTTCTATCTTCAATTTTGTGCACTTAATCATTTTATTACACCCCCAGTACAATTTTAAGACTTAAAGAATTTCCTCTTGGACTTCTCTGGTCTTTTTGGCTTCCATATTTTTGTTGAAAACTCAGCCATCAATTCTATTATTGTTAATATGAAAAAAATGTATCTTTGTTATTTATTTGCCAAGTCGTGTCCAACACTTCGTGATCCTATAGACTGCAGGAGGCCAGGCTTCCCTGTCCCTCATCATCTACCATAGTTAGCCCAAGTCTATGTCCATTGCATCAGTGACACCATGCAACCATTTCATCCTCTGTCATCCTCTTCTCTTCCTACCTCAATCTTTCCCAGCATTAGAGTCTTTTCCATTGAGTTGGCTCCTCACCTCAGGTGGCCATAGTGTTGGAGCTTCAGCTTCAGCGTCAATCCTTCCAATGAATATTCAGGATTGATTTTCTTTAAGATTGACTGGTTTGATCTCCTCACTATCCAGGGGACTCACAAGAGTCTTCTCCAGCACCACAGTTTGAAAGCATCAATTCTTCAGCACTCTGCCTTTTTTATGGTCCAGCCCTCACAACTGTACATGACTACTGGAAAGACCATAGTTTTGACTATATCACTTTGTTGGCAAAGTGATGTCTTTGCTTTTTAATATACTGTCTAGGTTTGTCATTGATTTCCTGCTAAGAAGCAATTGTCTTCTAATTTCATGGCTGTAGTCACCATCTGCAGTGATTTTAAGAGCCCAAGAAAAGGAAATCTGTCACTACTTCCACCTTTTCCCCTTCTATTTGCTTGAAATGATGAGACTGAGACTGGATGCCATGAACTTAGTTTTTTTTTTTTTTTTTAAATATATAGATTTAATCCAGCTTTTTCACTCCCCTCTTTCATCCTCATCAGGAGCTTCTTTAGTTTCCTTTTGCTTTCTGCCATTACAGTAGTGTCATACACATATCTGGGTTTGTTGATAATTTCTCAGAGGAATATCAACATCCACACTCCTGGCAGTGTCTTTACCACCTATATTCTCTGATGACTTAAAAGATTTTTAATACACTTTTAGTATATAATTATAGTAAATGCCATCATGTTAGTATTATAAACATTGGACCACATTCTATTTATGCCAAGCATCAATGTATTTCTTTATATGCATATGAATATTACAACTTCTATAACATATTACTTCAGATATGTAATATTAAATATTATATTGTGCTGATACTACATATTAATTAATTTCTCTAACACACCATTTTCTGCAATTTAATCATGGTAGTGTGTGTGAGAGAGATTGATTTGCTCAAAGTTTATTGAATTTATGAAATCTGTAGGTTTCTCTCTTCTATACATTTTATAAAATTTTCTTGTACTCTTTTCAAGCAACCGTTTTGCTTCATTCTGTATATTCTTTCTTTACACATATTACAAATTCTGACAGTATGTCATCTGTCTTTCAATCTTTGCTGAGTTTTTTTATTCTTAACTCTTTGTGCTTAAATTTCTATTATATTAATCTATTTAATTCTATTTTGCATTATCTGAGATATAATTAAAACCACTCAATAAAATGGTGGTCTTAAATACTGTTTTATAACTCAGGAATGTCAAGCTTATTTTTTATACTAATTCTTTACCAAAATTGTTCATTTTACCATTCATTCTTCCTATGTTTTATTCAGTTCAGTTCAGTCGCTCAGTCATAGCCAACACTTCGCGAACCCATGAACTGCAGCACGCCAGGACTCCCTGTCCGTCACAAACTCCTGGACTTTACCCGAACTCATGTCCATTGAGTCAGTGATGCCAACTCATCCTCTGTCATCCCCTTCTCCTCCTGCCTTCTAATCTTTCCCAACACCAGGGTTTTTCCAAATCAGTCAGCTCTTCGCATCAGGTGGCCAAAATATTGGAGTTTCACCTTTAACATCAGTCTTTCCAATGAACACCCAGGACTGATTTCCTTTAGGATGGACTGGTTGGATCTCCTTGCAGTCCATGGGACTCTCAAGACTCTTCTCCAACAACACAGTTCAAAAGCATCAATTCTTTGGTGCTCAGCTTTCTTTATAGTCCAACTTTCACATCCATAGATGATTAATGGAAAAACCATAGTCTTGACTAGATGGACCTTTGTTGACAAAGCAATTTCCCTGATTTTTAATATGCTATCTAGGTTGGTCATAACTTTCCTTCCAAGGAGTAAGCATCTTTTAATTTCATGGCTGCAATCACAATCTGCAGTGATTTTGGAGCCCCCAAAAATAAAGACTGACACTCTTTCCACTGTTTCCCCATCTATTTGCCATGAAGTGATGAGACCGGATGTCATGATATTAGTTTTCTGAATGTTGAGCTTTATGCCAACTTTTTAACTCTTCTTGTTTCACTTTCATCAAGAGGCTCTTTAATTCTTCTTCACTTTCTGCCATAAGGGTGGTGTCATCTGCATATCTGAGGTTATTGATATTTCTCCCAGCAATCTTGATTTCTGCTTGTGCTTTCTCCAGCCCAGCATTTCTCATGATGTACTCTGCATAGAGGTGAAATAAGCAGGGTGACAGTATACAGCCTTGACATACTCCTTTTCCTAATTGGAACCAGTCTGTTGTTCCATGTCCAATTCTAACTGTTACTTCCTGACCTGCATACGGATTTCTCAAGAGGCAGGTCAGGTGGTCTGGTATTCCCATCTCTTGAAGAATTTTCCACAGTTTATTGTGATCCACACAGTCAAAGGTTTTGTAGTAGTCAATAAAGCAGAAATAGATGTTTTTCTGGAACTCTTGCTTTTTTGATGATCCAGGGGATGTTGGCAATTTGATCTCTGGTTGCTCTACCTTTTCTAAAACCAGCTTGAATGAACATCAGGGAGTTCACAGTCCACGTATTGCTGAAGCCTGGCTTGGAGAATTTTGAGCATTACTTTATCAGCGTGAGATGAGTGCAATTGTGTGGTAGTTTGAGCATTCTTTGGCATTGCCTTTCTTTGGGATTGAAATGAAAACTGACCTTTTCCAGTTCTGTGGCCACTGATGAGTTTTCCAAATTTGCTGGCATGTTGAGTGTAGCACTTTCACAGCATCATCTTTCAGGATTTGAATTAGCTCACTGGAATTCCATCACCTCCACTAGCTTTGTTTGTAGTAATGCTTCCTAAGGCCCGCTTTACTTCATATTCCAAGATGTCTGGCTCTAGGTGAGTGATCACACCATCGTGAATATCTGGGTCATGAAGATCTTTTTTGTACAATTCTTCTGTGTATTCTTGCCACTTCTTCTAATATCTTCTGCTTCTGTTAGGTCCATACCATTTCTGTCCTTTATTAATCCCATCTTTCATGAAAAGATACCTTGCTATCTCTAACTGTCTTGAAGAGATCTCTAGTCTTTCCCATTCTTTTCTTTTCCTCTATTTCTTTGCATTGATCACTGAGGAAGGCTTTCTTATTTCTCCTTGCTTTCTTTGGAACTCTGCATTCAGATGCTTATAGCTTTCCTTTTCTCCTTTACTTTTTGCTTCTTTTCTTTTCACAGCTATTTGTAAGGCCTCCTCAGACAGCCATTTTGCTTTTTTGCATTTCTTTTTCTTGAGGATGGTCTTGATCCCTCTCTCCTGTACAATGTCACGAACTTTCATCCAGAGTTCATCAGGCACTCTATCTATCAGGTCTAGTTCCTTAAATCTATTTCTCACTTCCACTGTATAGTCATAAGGGATTTGATTTAGGTCATACCTGAATGGTCTAGTGGTTTTCCCCACTTTCTTCAATTTAAGTCTGAATTTGGCAATAATGAGTTCATGATCTGAGCCACAGTCAGCTCCTAGACTTGTTTTTGCTGACTGTATAGAGTGTCTCCATTTTTGGCTGCAAAGAATAAAATCAATCTGACTTTGGTGTTTTGCCATCTGATGTTGTCCATGCGTAGAGTCTTCTCTTGTATTGTTCAAGAGGGTATTTCCTATGACCAGTGCATTCTCTCGTCTCTTTGCCTTGATTCATTTTTTACTCCAAGACCAAATTTACCTGTTACTCCAGGTGTTTCTTGACTTCCTACTTTTGCACTCCAGTCCCCTATAAAAAGGACATCTTTTTTGGGTGCTAGTTCTAAAAGGTCTTGTAGGTCTTCATAGAACTGTTCAACTTCAGCTTCTTCAGCATTACTGGTTGGGGCATAGACTTGGATTACCGTGATATTGAATGATTTGCCTTGGGGGTATGAAAACCTTAATTTTAAATTATACATTGTAGTATCTGGGACTTGAATTCTAAACTCTGTCTGCCTTACATTTTAGCTGTCCACCTCCTTTTATAAAGGAGTTTCCTTGCAGTTTCTTTCTGAACATATGAGGAGTTTGGAGATTTTTAGATGTAAAAAATTACTTCTATGCACATTTTGAGGCTCCCACCATGGGATTCCTCCTTCAAAGCCTTAGCCTCCACATCAAATTTCTCCTCTTATTCCTCATTCCAAGAGGTCCATGTATTTTTTTTAGAGCTTTATTCTCTGATGTTCCTATGAACTGACTGAATCTTACCCCCACACAAAAGTATGTATTGTTTCAAGAATCATATATCCTTCAGTTGCTGCTCACTACTGCCTTTTTAAATTTTTAACTTTTATTTTGTTTTATAGTAGAAAGCTTAATTCAAAAGATAAGCTATCTCATAACTAGAGCTGGAATTCCCCAACAAACCTCCCCCTTTATTATATCAGTGTCCCACCCAAATAAGCAAAAACATTACATTCCTAAGTAAGAAGGAATGTAAAGTATTTTAGAAACAGTTGGGAAATTTGTTAGGAACTAGGTGTGTTTGCACAACCAGAAACATTTCATGACAAGGCAAAAACTAAACTTTGAATTAAAGGTAAAAAAATACTGTAATTAAATGACAAGCATCATTCCCTGGAAGACCAAAATCAGAAATTCCTCAGATAATGTCCATTCTTTTTTATTCAATAACAAAGGATTTTTGGAAGAGTTCATTGAAAAAAACCTTACCATGTAAGTTGATTTATCCTACATTTGTAGTTATCCAACTATAAGCATTTCAACCACTAATTGATACTATCATAGAAAACAATCCAGCATTAGACAGTTGTTTATATGATGTTCTTTAAGTAGAAACTCATAGATTTGCTGATTTTGCAACTAAAAGAGGGGGATATAATAAATTATACTTGTGTTTTTAGTACCTGGAAATCTTGAACATCACTTTGGATTAGAGATAATGAAAAGAATAGAGTAGACAAACTTCTAATACAAACTTAGTAAAGGAATTACCAAAAGTATAAATAGTAGTTATTCTAAGAATAGATCAGTTCATAACTAATCTCAAAATTCTCACATTTCATTTTTCTTGTAAAGTTATATAAAAGGAAAGGAGAAATAAAGAGTGCTTTGCAGCCCACTCCAGTACTCTTGCCTGGAAAATCCCATGGATGGAGGAGCCTGGTGGGCTGCAGTCCATGGGGTCGCTAAGAGTTGAACACGACTGAGCGACTTCACTTTCACTTTCTTTGGCAACAAGTAAATTTATTTATTTAGATGATTAGGAAAGATGAAGTGTCTTGTCCTCAAAACATCAAATATTAAAATTTGTGTTTTTTTTTTTTTTTAAGATCTCACAAAATGTGTATGGAAAAATGACAGAGTGAATTCATTTTCACCTTATTTCACAGAATTTCTACATGCAGTAGTGGTCTCATATGTTAAATACCCCTGCTGTTGGGAAAGACTTAACTGATACATGTAGCTGTGTGTGAGGATTTTCTTGCCTCCAGATCTTTCCTCCTTATACTTCAACAGTAGCATTCCTGCTATAAGATCATTGTACAATCACAAAAGAAAAAAAGCCTAATTTAAATCTCCTGGTTCATAGTAACTGGTTAATTAATTCTAATAAGATACCTGAAAACATTATCAAAAAAATCCATACCAACATCTGAAGAACCCATAGTGTAATCCATAAATGATAATGTGGCAATGTTTTTTGTTTGATTTAA